>NW_015506214.1:176064-185537 GCF_001515645.1 Sinocyclocheilus grahami | reverse complement strand
CCTCCCGCTTCTGCAACCTCTAAAGCAATGCTGGCAGTACCATGCGTCTGTTTTTTTGAAGCCAGCTTCTGTACCTGACGCACAGCACTAGGACTCAACTTCTTTAATCGACCCTTGTGAGGCCTGTTCTGAGTGGAAGTCGTCTTAGAAAACCTCTGTATGACCCTGGCCCCTGTACTGCAACTGCAAGGGTGTTACAGATCTTCTCATAGCCTAGGCGATCTTTGTGGAGAGCAACCATTCTAATTCTCAAATCCTAAGAGAGTTCTTTGCCATGAGGTGCCATGTTGAACATCCAGTGGTCAGTATGAGAGAATTGTACTCAAAGCACCAAATTTGAACTGCTCTAATACAAGATACACAAATTTGTATGGTCCTGTCAAGCAGACAAAAACATGAACATGATGAATAGGACATGTGGCTTTGCATGGTTAAACGACATACAGCTGTTATCACTTAGGGTGTACTCACTTTTGTTGCCAGCTATTTTGACAATAATGGCTGTATGTTGAGTTATTTTCAGAGGACAGTAAATCTGTACTGCTCTACAAGCAGCACATTGACTACTCTAAAATATATCCAAGTTTAATTTCTATAGTATTGTCCCTTGAGAAGATATACTAAAATGGTTCCTGAAAAGTGAGGGGTGTACTCACTTTTGTGAGATACTGTATATCCATATAACACTTTTTTTTAAATTAGACTGGTTTGTTTTTGACTATCTGATTAATATTTGTTTGGAGATACGTTTTAATCTGACTTCTGTTCTATAAGTGTACTGCTCTCTCTGTATTTCCTCCAGATCATTGGCTGGTGGTATAGTGTGAGGACATCCGCCTCTCACAGCAGTGCTAGTGGGCACACAGGTCGCAGTAATGGCCAGACGGAGGTTGCAGCACATGCGTGTGCCAGCATGTGTGATGAAATGGTTGTCTTATGGAGATTGGCAGTACTAGACCCTACCATGAGTCCCCAGAGGTGAGCAAGTTGGATTAGCTCTAGTGAGCAAGATCTGGTTAGGCTCTAAAGAACTTGTGATTCATATTTGTAGTGACTTTGATCTATAATACTTAAAGGTTTGTGGCTGTTTGTCGTCAACACTTAGGTAAGGTAATGTTCTTTTGCTTCTCTATTTGTGACTCTTCAGGCGTTTGGAACTTGCTGCCCAGCTAAAGCAGTGGCATCTGAAGGTAATAGAGATTGTGAAACGGGGGCAGCACCGCAAGTCTCTTGACAAACTCTTCCAGGGCTTCAAACCAGCTGTGGAGTGCTGCTACTTCAACTGGGAAGTGGCCTACCCTTTACCTGGCATCACCTATTGCAGTGCAGATAAGAAAAACACCTCATTTTGTTGGGCCAGGATGGTGCAGCAGCAGAGGGGTGCTAAAGCTGGGACCAGTGGGGAACCAGGAGAAGGAGCTCGCTGTGGAGCGTCAGAAGGTACTTCCTCTGAACACAAGTCACGGAGCAACTCCCATCTTCCCCAGCAGGAGGTGGCTGTCCGCCCTAAGGAGACCATTGTGGGCAAGAGGAAAGGAGTGTCAGGCGTGAACAGTGGAGGCGTGCTGGTTTGTCTGGGTGGAAGGGTCTCTCTCTCACTTCAGGAGGGAGGTAAAGGCATGTATAAAGCTAGTAGCTCCTCCCCATCAGCTGGTAGTAAGGCCAAGCTTACACAGAGCAACAAGGGTTCATGTGGAAGTTCGAGCGGCATCAGCGGCAAGCACCCCAGTGCTAAACGGCGAACTAGCAGTGAGGACAGCTCTCTAGAGCCTGATATGGCAGAGTTGAGTCTGGATGATGGCTCCAGTCTGGCACTTGGAGCGGAGGCCTCTAACACCTTTGATTTCCTTCCTCCTCCACCGGAGATGTTGCCCTCACCCAGCCCTCTTCTCCGAGAGCCACTCAAATACAGTGGTACTGCTTCAAAAGAGCGTGCTTTTGAGGCAAAACGTGTGCTGCCCTCTTCTGCTGATGCCCATGCCTGCTCCATTGCAGCTCCAGTAGTGGTAGCTATCAAGAAAGAGGTGGAAGTTGAGGCAGGTCTGGATGAGAACGGAGGAGACGAAGACCCCGTAGATGATACTCTGCCCTCTGCATCACTCCCCATCAAGGCTCAGCGGGTCCGCAGAGAGGGAGATGGGAGCGGGGCTTCAGGGGCCTCAGGACCTCAGGCAGCTGAGGCAGCAGGAGCAGATGCTATGGGTGAAGATGACTATCAAGCTTATTACCTTAGTGCTGCATCAGAAGAGGGAGCTGATAGAGGGGTTGCAGACGGCAACCATGAGGAAGAGCCAGACATCTTTGCTGGGATTAAACCTCTGGAGCAGGAGGGCAGGATGGAGGTGATTTTTTTTTTTTTTTGTCAAACACATTATGTGCTGAATTTATTTATTTGACCCTCTAACTCTAGCACTCTCTATTCTAATTCTATTCTTAAAAAAAAAAACTAACACTAACTTTTCTAATCTTTTTGTATTCTATCTTTTTGTTTTCTTTTTATTTATTATACAATTAACAAAAGCAAAAAAAGTCCCCTAACACTAACTTGCTCTATTCTTTTTTTTATTCTATCTGTTTTCTTTTTATTTATTATATAATAAAAAAAAAATCTTGCTACGTATACTGCGTTGTTAACTGAGACTTGTTATAGCACTTGCATATCATTGCTCTTTTGTTGATTTTGATTGCTTCCATTGTCCTAATTTGTAAGTCGCTTTGGATAAAAGCGTCTGCTAAATGTAAAAGTAGGGTCCAAAATTAAAGGGTTAGTTCACCCCAACATAAAAATTCTGTCAGTAGTTACTCCCCTTCATGTCGTTCCAAACTCGTAAGACCTTCGTTCATCTTCGCAACACAAATTAAGATATTTTTTGTTAAATCAGATGGCTCTCTGACCCTCCATAGACAGCAACGCAACTGTAATGTTCCCAGGTCCAGAAACGTAGTAAGGACATCGGTAAAATAGTCCATGTGACATCAGTGGCTCAACGTCAGTTTTGCAAAGCTACGATAATACTTTTTGTGCGCAAAGAACAAAAATAATGACTCCCGAGTTATGTCTTCCGCCATTTTGGAGAGTACCCAAGAGTGTAATCAACGTAATCAGCGTTGTTTACGTTAGGGAGAAAGCGTGCACATGAACGTAATCAGCATTTTTTTATGCTTAGGGGAAAGTGTGCGTATGCATTGTGATACTCTCCAAAATGGCGGAAGACGGTAACTCGGAGGAGACGAATTGTTGAATAAAGTCATTATTTTTGTTTTCTTTGCACACAGAAAGTATTATCGTAGCTTCGCAAAATTGAAGTTGAGCCACTGATGTCACATGGACTGTTTTACAGATGTGTTTACTACGTTTCTGGACCTGGGAACATTTCAGTTGCGTCGCTGTCTATGGAGGGTCAGAGAGCTCTCTGATTTAATAAAAAATATCTTAATTTGTGTTCCGAAGATGAAGGAAGGTCTTATGAGTTTGGACCGGCATGCAGGTGAGTAATTAATGACAGAATTAAAATTTTTGGGTGAACTAACCCTTTAAGACTCAGCGAGAGCTAAATGTGACCATCTATCTTCTAAATATCTTTGTCACAGTGGAAAATCTGTCTACTTTATCTGGGATGCATAAATAAAATGTATGTTTTGTTTTTTTTAACACTAGTTTTTTTGTTTTGCTCCATTTGGTGACACACGTGGTCTATTGTTTGTGTTAATTCAGCAAATTTTTTGTATAAATGTTTTTATAAAAGGATGAGATGTAGTGACTCAATTTGAGGATGGTTGTTTTATAATTTTGATTTTTATGACTTAAATTCAGTATATGTACAGTTGTAAAATACATAAAATAATGGCTGGTGTTGCAAAAATCTAATTTTGCTTAATTTAATTCAACTTTTATTCAGATTTAATTGCACTGAATTTTAAAAGATTTTCAATGGTATAATGGTGTGTTGCAGATACTGTTTGCCTGTGCGGAGGCTCTCTATGCTCATGGCTATAGTAACGAAGCATGCCGATTGGCTGTTGAACTTGCTCGAGATCTGCTGGCTAACCCACCCGACCTGAAGGTGGAGCAGCCGCAGACAAAGGTACAAAAACAGACTTTTTCAGTGTTTTCCCAAAGGTTTTAACTGTGACATCATGCTGGTGCTCACCTTTGATCTCTCCCTGTCTTGTTTAGGGTAAAAAGAGTAAGGTGTCAACCAGTAAACAGACGCAGGTGGCCACTAACACCTTGTCTAAAGTAGCCTTCCTGCTGACTGTGTTGAGTGAGAGGCTTGAGCTCCATAACCTGGCATTCAACACTGGCATGTTCTCCCTGGAGCTGCAGAGACCACCAGCTTCTACTAAAGCTCTGGAGGTAAAGCAGAAATTACATTCATCCCATAACCCTGGTGATCTGCTAGTATGACAATTTAGTTTCTTGTTGGGGATGTGACTGGTTTGACTGATATAGGAAGTCTGTCATATAATATCATTAACATTAGTAAATGGGACACAATTTGAGAGAGTTTAGCCAGATTTACACTTTGAAACTGACGACAAACTAAAAATGCATTGTAATGACTCCTTGTTTTAAATGTGTCCAGTGAAGCATTTTGAGTGCCATAATTCTGAGCTACTGTGCTCTTGTGTTAGGTGAAGCTGGCATATCAGGAGTCCGAGGTGGTGGCTCTGCTGAAGAAGATTCCTCTGGGTCTTGTTGAAATGACTTCCATAAGGGACCGAGCAGAGCAGCTCCGTGATGGAAACTTCTGTGACTATCGACCGGTTTTGCCCCTCATGCTGGCAAGCTTCATATTTGACGTACTGTGCACCCCTGGTAAGTCCCACATCTACCTTTTCCCATGATTTTAAAAAAGCTATTTAAAAATCCCCCAAATCCCCATGCTCATTTTAAATTTTTTTTGTCTTTTTACTTGCCTGTTGCAGTGGTCTCTCCCACGGGCTCTCGACCTCCTAGCCGGAACCGTAACAATGAAATGCCTGGTGATGAGGAGCTGGGATTTGAGGCAGCTGTAGCAGCTCTTGGTAAGAATCAGTTTATGTAAAAAAAAAAACACAAAACCAACCAGCACTAATGTGTTTTGTTTAGGATATTCTCTTTCTTTCTGTGTTTCGATCGTCCCTCATTTTCTCTTCTATCCCTCTGTTTTTTTTAAGGTATGAAGACAACAGTCAGTGAGGCAGAGCATCCTCTGCTATGTGAAGGCACACGGAGAGAGAAAGGAGACCTGGCTCTAGCACTGATGATCACTTATAAAGATGACCAAAGCAAGCTTAAAAAGGCAAGTGTTTGAAGTTATTCATGTAATATACATAAGCTAAACTTGCAGTCTAATGGCGCTTTTCCACTGCATGGTACGGCTCGGTACGGTTCACTTTTGGGGGGTTTCCCACTGGGTACAGTACGTGGTACCTGGTACTTTTTTTAGTACCACCTCGGTTGAGGTTCCAAGTGACCCGTTCCGTTACCAAAACGTGACGTGTAAACTCTGCTGATCACGGATTGGCCGGAGAGAATCGTCACTACCTGCGTCACTGAACTTGCGACACAAACACAACAGAACCGCTAGATTTAAATCCGCACAGCCAGTGAAGGATTGAACGCAACTGTTTTGAACAAGCACACCTTTTTTAACAACCAAAAAGTGGCCGTTTCGTTGTCTGTTGAGGAAGTACAGACATTCCTCTAGTTGATAGCAGAGGAGCGGATCCGGCGAGCTTGATGGGGCGACGCGGAATGAAAAAGTTTTTCAGGAGTCGTGGCAGTAGAGGCGGCGCAACTATAACGACACGTGAATAATCCCGCCCACTCTAAAGTGGTACTGAACTGCAGTGGAAACACGAGCCAAGCCATGCCGTGTCGTACCGTACTGAGCCGTGCCGAGCAGAGTCGTACCACGCAGTGGAAAAGTGCCATAAAGTTACAGTCAGAAGCAAAGTGATAGCATAGTTTGAGGAACTTACTTGTATGTAAACTACCATTCAAAAGGTTGAGGATGATAATGCAGGTGAATTTTCATCTGCTGTTACTCTCTTCAGTGTCAGAAATCTTTCTAATATGCTGAAGATGAGATAAAATGACATGAAATATTTTCTTAAAAATATCTTACTGACTTTTATGTACATGATTTCTTCATGTTATCTATCCCTTTAAGACCATCCATACTTATGCTGAGAGTCTTAGCCATGGTATCATTTTTAAAATGCAGTGCATGCCTTAAACTATTAATGTTTGATATTATCCTTGTGTAGATTCTGGACAAGCTACTGAATCGTGAGAGCCAGACCCACAAGCCTCAAACTCTGAGCTCATTTTACTCAAGCAAACCAGCCACCAGCAGCCAAAAGAGCCCATCTAAACATGCCACCCATGGTGCTAGCGGAGCCAGTGGAGGAGTGTCAAAGCACACCCCTTCAGCAACATCAGCTGCTGTGCAGGGCGTGACTGGAGGGGGAGCGGCAGGACAGCAGGGCAGTTTGGTGGGTGGTGGAGTTCAGAGCACAGTGACAGGAGAGGGCATCGCTGACAACAGAGATCAAGGTGAACAACATCCACCAAAGTATCACGAGTAGACACTTAAATGTCAGAGGGAAATTCACTGCTGAAATGTTATTGTCTTGGGTCATTGTTGAGTTTGTAGTGACCCAGTTTAATTTAATCTCTCTCATACTTCGTTTTGACAGAGGGTGCACAGTCGACCTCCTGTGAGCAGCAGAGCGAAGCTGCGCCCTTCAAGCCCGAGGGCACTGTGCCCAGTCGTCTGGCACTGGGGGGCCGTGGGGCATATGGCACACGCTGCTGGGGATCACCTGTACGGCAGAAAAAGAAACACACCGGTGAGAGACAGTGGGTTTGTTACTTAGACAGAAGAGAACATTTGATGCAACACCTGTCTTCATTATTTTTGTCACAAGAGGTCAAAAATCACTGCAAAAATTCATACAAATTCACTTATCCGCTAGCCTTTTTTAAAATAATTCCAAATATAATATATTATTATTATTATATTTCATGTATATTAATCATTTATTTACTTTATTATTTTAACTGTGCATAAAGAAATTTGAGAGTCTGAGAAGGTCATGTTTCTTCTGACGTGTTTTCTCAGGCATGGCAAGCATTGACAGCAGTGCTCCAGAGACCACCTCAGACAGCTCTCCTACCCTCAGTCGACGTCCACTTCGAGGTGGTTGGACAGCTGCTTCCTGGGGGAGAGGCCAGGACAGTGACAGCATTAGCAGCTCTTCCTCTGATTCACTTGGCTCATCGTCATCCAGCGGCTCACGCAGAGCTGGAGGAGGAGCCAGAGCCAAGAGTACTGACACCAGCAGGTGAGACAAGCCTGTGCCCTTTTTTACACTCGTTGCCCCTTTTGAGGATTTGGTCTCACTTTTTGGGAGCTTTTTCATTAGTATCTCTTTTTGAGCCTCTATGTCTACAGTTTGTCATACATTACCTCTTTCCCTCTTAGGTATAAAGGCCGCCGGCCTGAATGCCACGCTCCACACGTGCCCAACCAGCCATCCGAGGCGGCTGCCCATTTTTACTTTGAGCTGGCCAAGACTGTGCTGATTAAAGCTGGTGGAAACAGCTCCACCTCCATTTTCACTCAACCCTCTGCCAGCGGAGGCCATCAAGGGCCCCACCGCAACCTGCATCTGTGTGCCTTTGAAATTGGCCTGTATGCCCTTGGCCTGCATAATTTTGTGTCTCCAAACTGGCTGTCAAGAACGTATTCCTCACATGTATCCTGGATTACAGGTGAGAGATAATTGTGTAATCTGCAGGGATCACAAACTTCAATATGATTTATGACTATCCCCTTGAAATGCAAATGTAATCTTTAAAATTCATAAACTTGGCTTCAGAGTATCAAATCAGAATGAAAGAGTACTATAGTACTGTACTTCAGTATATTAAAAATGGATGGATAGGTAGATAAATATATATGGGTGGATTGCGATAGATAGATAGATAGATAGATAGATTTTTATTTTATTCCAAAAATCATTAGGATATTAAGGGTCACATACCTGTATATGTTGGATAGATGTACACAGTCATGGCCAAAAATTTTGGCAGTGACATAAATTTTGTGTTTTGCAAAGTTTGCTGCTTGAGCTGTTGTGGTGTTCATTCACATTGTTTCTAGATTATTGTGTAGAGTGATCAGATGCAATTTAAATAATTGCTAAAAGCTTCATTGGCCAAAAAATGAACTTTTCACGAAAAACCCCCAAATGTAACTGTTTTTTGATCCTGACAGTAAATGACCAGCTAACATTAATTGACTAATTATATCAGCAGCACGTGTGAAATTGTGAGTGAGTACTAGTCAGGTAAAATCACTATCATACTAATTAGATTGTAAGAGCAGACTGATTGCTATAAAAGGATGGAAGAAGCGCTTCCAATCATTGTGTTCTTGTTAGCAATGGTTACCTCCAAAGAAACGCGTGCAGCCATCATCACTTTGCATCAAAATGGTCTCACATGCGAGGAAATTGCTACAAAGAATATTGCACCTGAAAGAACCATTTACCGGATCATCAAGAACCTCAAGGAGAGAGGTTTGACTGCAGTGAAGAAGACTTCAAGACGTCCCAGAGTGTCCAGCAAGCGCCAGGACCGTCTCCTCCTGAGGAGTCAGCTACGGAATCGTGTCACCAGCAGTGCAGAGCTTGCTCAGGAATGGCAGCAGGTTGGTGTGAGAGCATCTGTACGCACAGTGAGGCCAAGACTTTTGGACAACGGCCTTGTCAAGAAGGGCAGCAAAGAAGCCACTTCTCTCCAAGAAAAACGTCAAGAACAGACTAAAATTCTGCAGGAAGTACAAGGATTGAACAGCAGAAGACTGGTGCAAAGTTATTTCCTCTGATGAAGCTCCCTTCTGACTATTTGGGACAACTGGAAAATCGATTGTTTGGAGAAGAAAAGGTGAACGCTACCATGAGTCCTGCAGGGCTTAAAGTTCTCCGGCGTGCAGTGTTTGGCTGCGGAAAAAAATAATCCTACATTTAAAAAAACGTGTTGATATCACTTTCGAGTCCATGACTTCGCCCTACCAATGGTATGAGAGGAGCACAGCTTTCACTCTCAACCAAACTAACATTACTAGCCAATCAGAATTTTTTGCTCTTATAAACACGAAACGCGCATAATAGTATCCAACTGTGGAGTCGCAGCCCTGATGAATGGAGAAGTGCGACACGTTGAAAAAGCTGCAAGGCGCAATGTTCAAAGATGTTCATCTAGTGCATATTTACATAGAAAAACTAATTAAAAAGCAGCAGAGCTTTGTAAACAGCTTGGAGTAATCACATCATCGCCATAAGAACGATATGATTGCCAGAACAAATTTACCGGGATTTTTGAAAAGGTCCTGTTCACACATGATCTCTTAATGGTAACTTACTGGTAATTTACCAGTAAAGACTGTATGTGTGAAAGGGGCTAAACTCTTCCTCTG
>NW_015506214.1:154782-176028 GCF_001515645.1 Sinocyclocheilus grahami | reverse complement strand
TATGAGAGGAGCACAGCTTTCACTCTCAACCAAACTAACATTACTAGCCAATCAGAATTTTTTGCTCTTATAAACACGAAACGCGCATAATAGTATCCAACTGTGGAGTCGCAGCCCTGATGAATGGAGAAGCGCGACACGTTGAAAAAGCTGCAAGGCGCAATGTTCAAAGATGTTCATCTAGCGCATATTTACATAGAAAAACTAATTAAAAAGCAGCAGAGCTTTGTAAACAGCTTGGAGTAATCACATCATCGCCATAAGAACGATATGATTGCCAGAACAAATTTACCGGGATTTTTGAAAAGGTCCTGTTCACACATGATCTCTTAATGGTAACTTACTGGTAATTTACCAGTAAAGACTGTATGTGTGAAAGGGGCTAAACTCTTCCTCTGTATATGCTGTGAATTTGAATTGCTTAACGTTCATCTGGGAAAACTGTGTGCATTATCTCACTAGATTTGTAACGTAAATAATTTTTAAACCTTTGCCAACACAGGAGAATACATATTTCTAAATATGCCATTTATTGTACATCTCGATTTCAAAATAAAAGTTTCTGAGTTTGCATGTGGCCAAATATTAAAATTGAATGGATTTAAACATCGTTTAAAGTGAAACGTCACCAGGTCGTTGGCGCCCTCTGCAGATATTTGTTATAATACATAATGTACTTAAGTTGGTTATGTTCATATTATGTATAGGCTTATTACATTATGTATTTTAGCAGTGTTGTTCAATAAAGCCATGTAATTACTTGGTTTTGATACTTTATTTGAGCCAATTATTATTGCCTCATCGTTAGTTTATATATAAATAGTCATACTAAAGTCTGTTTTTACTGTTATTACTTGATTACCAAAATAATCATTAGTTACAGCCCTAGATTAGTTAAAATATTTCAAAGTACAACTGCATTGTTTTACTTTTTGTAATTAAAAGACAAATGTTTTGTCATTGAAAATTTCTTTAAAATAGTATTAAAATATTTTATTTGTATTTTGTATCATCTCGTGAGCACTGTCACACCCCTAGTGTCGATAAGCAGTAGGGATGTAACGATTAACCGCGAGCCGGTTGAAAATCAATTCAAATATGTGACTCTTCAAATCGGTTGAGATGCTAAACAAATCGCGATTCATTTAGGGGTAGGAGTTTATATAAATGCATGTCTGAGGGGAACTTACTGTCATTAGAAAAGTTTAGATGGTATTTTTTCTTTTCATCTTGCCTCTGTATAATGCATATTAAAGTTCATAAGTGCAGCGCTGCTTTGTTTTCTGCGGAAACCAAGGAAACGCTTTAAGCGCCACCTGCTGGCAGAGAATGAATGCATCGCATTCAGCTAGTCCGCTTTTTCATGCAGATATTTTTGTGTAGTTTCACAAAACCGAAGTCAAACCATTCTGTGTTTGCTTCAAATTTCGAAATTATACAATCCAATTTAGATTAAAAACTGCTCATGTTGCATGTATGCAGCATCTTTGTTTGGATCATGATTAAAATGCAGTGGTTGCCTCTCATTTTCAATGGAAAGAGCACAGACAAAGCCTTAGTTTTTTTATATGAAGAGATTTCTTTTATTTGTGTTACTTATGTATTTGATTTGGGGCTTGTTTTAAAATTTCAATTTAGTTTTATTTACATTTACATTATATATAAATTGTCATTTAGCAGAAGCTTTTATCCAATCAAAACCAACAAAAGAGCAATAATATGCAAGTGCTATATTAGTATATTATTATAGTTATATTTCAATTTCACAAAGAAATGTGCAGCATTTTGTCCAAGCAATAATAAAAATACACATTTAATTCATAATTTGTCTTAAATCTCATTTTGTAAAAAAAAAAAAAAAATAGCGAATCGTGAATCAAATCGAATCGTGAATTGAGTGAATCGTTACATCCCTAATAAGCAGTGATATAGCTCATCATTTTCCAAGTGTATTATATCAATTTCACAAAGAAATGTGCAGCATTTTGTCCAAGCAATAATAAAAATACACATTTAATTCATAATTTGTCTTAAATCTCATTTTGTAAAAAAAAAAAAAAATAGCGAATCGTGAATCAAATCGAATCGTGAATTGAGTGAATCGTTACATCCCTAATAAGCAGTGATATAGCTCATCATTTTCCAAGTGTATTATATAACTTTCATTCTTCAGGTCAACCATATATTCATGAAAAAAAAATCAGTTTGAATAAGGAAAGCAATAACTTTGCCATAGTATCCTTTCAAATGTTAAATTGACACAGTCATTGCATGCTTTGCATGTGCTGCCCCACCCCCGTAAAAAAGTTCAGGCTCAGGATTTCTTTTTGCTTTAACCCCTGGTCCTGTGTTGTGCCAACAGTGAAGCATCCTGAGACCATCCATGTGTGGGGTTGCTTTTCAACCAAGGGAGTGGGCTCTCTCATAATTCTGCCCAAAAATACTGCCATGAATAAAGAAGGGTATCAAAACGTCCTACAAGTGCGACTTCTTCCAACGATCCATGAGCAATTAGGTGATGATCTGTGCATTTTCCAGCGTGATGGAGCACCATGTTACAAAGCAAGTGTGATTAAAGAAGTGGCTCGAAGATCATTAAATTGAAATTTTGGATCCGTGGTCGACCTGAACCTGTGGTCAGTCCTCAAAAGGCGAGTGGACAAGCAGAAGGCCACAAATTGTGATCAACTCCGATAACTAATAAGGCAAGAATGGATCGCCATCAGTCAAGATTTGGCCTAGATGCTAATATCCAGCATGCCAGAGCGAATTGCAGAGGTTATGAAGAACAAGGGTCAACACTGTAAATATTGACCCATTATATATTTTTCCCAATAAAAGCCTTTAAAACTTGTGCTTATCATTGTTTTTCAGTATACCATAGAAACGTGGAAAATTAATCAACAAATACTGAAGCAGCAAACTTTGCAAAACACAAAATTTGTCACTGCCAAAACTTTTTGCCATGACTGTATTTGTATATATGAGTGCGTGTATATAGTGAGAGAGAGAGAGAGAGATGGATAGATATGGGTAGAAATTTAGATGGATATATATTGGTTGATAGATATATATGGATGCATAGATATAGATGGATAGATAAGATAGATGGATAATGCAGTTAATACAGTATCTTAGAAGATAGGTGGGCAAACTTGCCTTTTGTTTGGTTTTAAATTCTTGTGTTTTGTTTTCACAGGCCAGGCCATGGAGATTGGGAGTGCTGCCCTCAACATCCTGGTGGAATGCTGGGATGGGCACCTCACACCTCCGGAGGTGGCGTCACTCGCTGACCGCGCATCACGAGCACGGGATCCCAATATGGTGCGTGCTGCGGCAGAGCTGGCCTTGAGCTGCTTGCCTCATGCTCACGCCCTCAATCCCAACGAGATTCAGAGAGCCCTGGTGCAGTGCAAGGAGCAGGTATTGTCCAGCACAGTCTACTTTCATTGTAGATCATTATCCACACCTTTTTTACTCTAATAATATCATAATCATCTGCTTGTTGCCTTTAAAGAACACTTTTCTGTCTTGTTCTCTTTTCAGGATAATGTGATGCTAGAGAAAGCTTGCATGGCAGTTGAGGAGGCTGCAAAGGGAGGCGGTGTTTATCCTGAGGTCTTGTTTGAGGTGGCTCACCAGTGGTATTGGCTGTACGAGCAAACAGTGGGTGGAGGCTCTGGGGCCCAGCGAGAGGGGTCTGGTCGCTGTAGGGCCAATGGTGGAGCACGAAGAACGGCACCCGAGGGAGTCTGCGGTATCCTGGATAACACAGGACTCTTGGACTCTTCAGGTGTCGCAGCTGTAACTACAACAGTGACTGCAGCCGCTGTAGTTCCTGTCATTTCTGTCGGCTCCACCATCTACCAGTCACACGCGCTGGCGGGCTCAGCCATGGCACACACGCAAGGCCTGCATCCCTACACCACAATCCAAACCCATCTGCCCACCGTCTGCACCCCGCAGTATTTGGGTCACCCCCTTCAGCACGTTCCCCGTCCTGCTGTCTTCCCCGTGTCTGGGGCAGCCTACCCACAAGTATGAGCTCTCTTTCTTTCTTTGTGATATGATTTCTAGGTTTCAGTTATCTGTGCTTAGCATTTTATTGCAGTATGTAATATTATTTGTCTGCATTTAAGTGAAGGGGATAAATACTAAATTTAAGCACTAATGCAGACTCTTACTTGGCAGTCAGTGATGCATAGTGCCATATTCCTGGCAGAATATAAATGGAAAGAGACTCCTGACAGTTTGTTTATGTGTGTATGATGATCTTTTCAACTATTCCCTTGGATTAACTTAATTTTGTGGCTTTTTAATTTTTCAACGGCAGGTATATGACTCGAGGAAGGCGTATCAAGCTGGTTTTAAGAGCGTCTGTTTGTCTTCTCAGGGAATGCACCCTGCTTTTATTGGTGCTCCGTACCCATTCTCTGTGGCTACTGGCCCTCATCCTCCTATGGCAGCGACTGCTCTCACTTTCCCTGGAGTCCCAGTGCCGTCCATGACTCAGATCGCTGTCCACCCATACCATACCGCAGAGGCAGCCCTGCCTCTTAGCACTACTGTTGCAGGTAAGAACCACAAGTTAGATTTAATTCCATCTTAACATGAAGACACATTTTTGGGCATATTATCAAATGTTATTTAGATGAATGCTGAATAAATGCAAGGTTTTTCACATTTGTTATAATTTGCAGAAATGAATAGTACTTTCATCTGATATATTTGAAATGATTTATACTTGCATTAGAGAGTCAAATCAGGCCTTTAAATAGCTGTTTTATTCTATGTAAGGGTGGTTCTTCACAGTGGCTACCATGTTGAGATCATATGATCAACTCAGAACTAATTTAATCTCAGAAAGCCCCTGAGTTGAGGGGGGAAAAACAGTTAATTAGTCTTCATCTTTCTTTGAAGATTTGGTATCGATCCTCAAAAATGTCAAACTAATGGACCATTTTCACAGACAGTGATGTGTTTCCAGTTATTAAAATCAAAAATTTATTAGTTTTTTTTATATTTACATTTTTAAAATAAATTAATGTACATTGTAAGACTATATATTATATTACCTTGAAATTTTGGAAAAGTAGTTAAGACTACTGAGTGAGTATTTCTAATACAATGGCTGAAGGAGCGATGGCAAATTCACCATCTTTCTGTCTTCGGTCTTTAAATATTTTTCCTCTTTTGGAAAGCCATAGAAACACTATCATGAATTTTCCTCTGTTGCTTTTGAAGCAAACACAGAAAATATGTTGTTTATTGAAGTATATCATTGAGAAACGGTTGGCTAGGTGCTCATTTACTAAATTAACTTAGCCATTCAAGATGGGCAAATCCTACGTCACTATTTCGGCTCAGTGCATTAATAGTGAATGGCAACTCGCATTTTGAATACCGCAAACAAGAGTCATATGAAATCCATACAGGTGTGAATGTTGTATTTTTGAACAATGTTCCAGCAAAACAATCATTCATTCAATTTTATGGATATTTTATGTTTTGTTCATAGCTCATTTATAAGGAATGTAAATGGCCTCAGTGTATTTGCTTACAAAGGCAACAAGCAATAACCACCACCAAAAAAAAGTTGGCTTTAGTGTGGATTTTGTCATTTACTCTTTAATCTTGAGCATAGAGCCTTCTGTCATAGGACAGGTCACAGTTTAAGAGACTTGATGTCTCGAAATTACCTTGGCATGACAGAATAATCAGTGAGAAAATATTAAAATTAATCAGGAATTGTTTTAGAATTGGGTTGTGACTCCTTGAATCAGAATTGGATCTAATTGTGAGATGCCCAAGATTCCCACTCCTAATTATCAGACACTTTCAGTTGTGGAATAATATTTATGGATGACAGATATTACATGTACAAATATTACATTTTCATTTAGCTAGCGGAAGATCTTAACCAAAGTGATTTAAAATGAGATGCATAAGCAATTTGCCAGAGGCAACAATATTCATAGTATACAATGCCAAATGCCAAATTGCTTATGTATCTCATTTTAAGTCACTTTCAGAAAGGTAGATTATTAAACAAGCTAAAGCAGAGGTGAAGTGCAGAAAAGAGATTTTTGTGTTTGTGTTTGCAAAGCTCTACAATGGCACTGCTAACAAAAAGATCACACCTCTAGGTGTGAATACAAAATTCAAGGCCAGTGAAAGGAGTATTTAGTGCACCTTTAGTTTAGTGCAGACAAGAGTTTGTTAATGTTCTTACAAGTTCACCAGAGATTGTTGGAAAGCCAAGCTATCAGACAGTTTGCAAATTCATAGGCAAACACCGTGAACCTAGACAAACACTCCTCTCACCATTTTTTTTTTTTTGCCCAGCAGGAGTACACTCAGGCTCCGCCATCCAGGCCATTCAGGGGGCTTCTCTTCAAGGACTCTCGCCCCAGCCCGCCTCACTGGTCAGCGCACCCTTCCCTGTGGAAGATGAGCAGCACAGTCAACCAATCAGCCAGCAGGGCCTGCACTACCTCCACTCGGCCTACAGAGTCGGTAAGGACGCCTGATTTCTAATTACATAGAACCTTTAGGGCATGGCTTGCCTGTCCTTATGTTGCTGTTTTGCACCCATTAGGATCCATCTGGTCCTGAATTGTGGTGATTAATTATCAAGAGAGGTGAGGGAGAGATCGGTTGAGTCCATGTTGCAGGACTGACAAAGAACTCTCGCAGTGAGAAATATTAATTAAGGCATGATTTCAGTTTTATGAGTACTCATAAGTCCTGGAGAGTAGGACGTTGGGTGCATGTGTCAATTCAACACATTATACAGTACAGTGTCATACAGAACAGAGTGTTGATGGCAAAATCTTCCTGTCCTCATTTAGGCATGCTGGCCTTGGAGATGTTGGGAAGGAGGGCCCACAACGATCATCCAAACAACTTTTCCCGTAGCCCCCCGTACACCGAAGACGTCAAATGGCTGTTGGGCCTGGCTGCGCGTCTTGGTATGCCCATATATATTTCTAATATGTCTTCTAGGAAAAACAAGTCCATTTTCTGTTACCTGTTGTAATAGCTGGAAGTAGACTGTAAATGATGTGTTGGCAGTTTACCTTGCCTTCAGCGGACGAGAGGAGAGGTGATTCTACAGCGAGTCTCCAGCAGAGTTATTGACATCCTGATGTCTTTCCTCTTACTCTGAGCTTTATCCCATGCTGATCACAGCATGTTGCCAGTTTTCACGGGCCTAAATGTTACAATTGAAAATGTAGAAGTAGACAATATTTTGCCATGTTCAGGTTAGGCATTTTATGAAATGGCTAGTTTATTTCTTGATGCTTTGCTAATGGTCCCCACTGGAATTGAAGAATAGCTTAAGAAGATGGTAATGACATAGACATTGGTGAATCAAACGCACACCTCTGGAGGTGCCAGTTAAGAGAAGAAACTTAAACGAATATGCAGTTATCATTTTTCTTTAAGTATAGACTCCATACTTAAGCGAGTGTGCAGTTCTCATTTTTCTTTAAATGAAATGGACCTCCACATGCTTCCTTTAAAGGGATATTCTGGGTTAAATACTTAGTATTTGCCAAGCAACATGTAGACTAGTACAGACAATTTCCCCTTTTTGCTCCAGATTCTCCACTTGCTCTAGTCTGGAACATAACAAACACAAACAAGGGTGGTGAAACGTCCCATTTGCTTTTTAATACTAAATGTCAGCACACTTAAATTGCAACTTGACAAATGAAATTACAAGCCTCCTGATTGATCATAATATTTAATGGCATAATGCGTTCATTATGCTTTCATTTAATGTTAATGCTTTCAGTTCCAAGATAACAAGATAACAGGCCTTTGTGTAATTAAGTTGAAGCACATCTTCATTTATAATGTAACTTTTTCTTTGAACATTTTCCATTTTATTTTTGCATTGAAATGTAGAGAATATGATTTAATTTTATTTAAGAAAATTAAATTTTATTATATTTGAATATAATGTAATACTTTTAGCCCACGGCCTTCAGTCAGGTTTTAGTTTCGGCCCTTTGTAGTAAATACTTTGGGCCCTTCTGTTCTATATTTTCTCAAACTGCATCAAAATGCACAGGACTTGCAAAGGTAATACAACAATATAAGGTTTATTATATTATAAAACATCTTACCCCACATTTTATGGATGTAATCTATAAAGATGCAGCCCTCCACAGTTGTTTGCGTGAACATTTCTACCACTTGATGTTTAACTTGTGAGTGATATTTCACTTGCTGAGCTTCGATAATTACATTTCACCATACAAAGAATGCAAATTACTTTACCACTATAAAACGTCCGGTCTGGGTATGGTCTTTCTCAAATTTACTGAGGTGTTATGCTACAGCTCTGATCCCAAGATATTCTGTCTTGGACTTATAGGCTCATTGTATTTTTTGTATGTGGGGAAAAAGGAAAATGTAAACAGAAAAAGCAAAGCAATGCACTGATATGCAAGAAAAAGAATGGTTGAAAATGGTTGTATATTGACAGTGCTTTTTGCACTGATTTAAAAAGGACACAATGTATTAGTGATTCATTTCAAAATGTTTCCTTATTCTTCTCTCCTCAGGTGTGAACCACGTGTACCAGTTTTGTGTGGGGGCAGCGAAAGGTGTTCTTAGTCCGTTTGTCCTGCAGGAGATCATTATGGAGGCTCTGCAGAGGTTAAACCCTGCACATATCCATGCACACCTCCGCACTCCTGCCTTCCACCAGCTCGTGCAGCGCTGCCAGCAGGCCTACTTACAGGTACAGCCTCACAAATCCCTAAGATTCAGCCTGGGGAACTAATCACACTGACATTATTACTAATAACATCCCTAATTGGATAAAATGCAGAAATAAATCCGTACCCTGATGATGACGATGATCCACCTGGAGCAACATGTATTCTTCCACTGACAGAAGCAGTTAAAATTACACCCGAACACATGAGATCATTCGTCACAGCTGACAATACTCTCAAAGTTCGTTTTCATATTCGTTAGACTTAGTTTCAAGTAGAGAATTTGAGTAGGGTTTTAGAGCATTCGAGTGGTGCCGAGGCTGGATTGTGACGCCATTGTCGCCCACGCTGAATATAAATTGTACATGAACATTTCTGGAGTGTTAAAGCTAGAGAGGGAAGCCTGAGTCTGTTCACAGGATGGAGCATACTGATGAGAGAGCATCAAAACACACTGTGACAGCCCAAAGCCAAGAGCGGCTTCCTAGAGAAGCGCACACATGCTATCTCTCCCTCACACACACAGACACGCTCTTGCAGTTAGCTGCTAGCCGGCTCAGAGGCTTTATGTTGCCATTTCAAAGGGGTTTCAAGTTGTTGCATGGGCAAACGACGCACATGTCTGCGCAAGTGGCCACTCTGGTAGTGGCCTTGCATTTTAAAATGCTCAGATCAAGGGTAGACTCTACCATATGTCTGCCACTGTAAATCTTTGCAAATGAATGTTGGGTAAATGTGAAAGGGAGACAGTGCCAGCTCTAATCCACTCTCCCCATGCGTGGATAATGAGATGAGGGACCGAGAGGCTGTACTCGAGTAGAAACCTACCCAGACTGTCACAGAGTCATTTCGTACGTCGCTGGTGGGAAATGCGCTCCATATGCTGCATGTCCCTATAAACATCCGGGGACTTGACGCTTCATAACCCGTTTACATTATATTAAAACGAGTTCAGGTTAGTGGCATCCAATAATAAGAATATTTATGAATTTATCATGTCGCACATGTTTAATCACAGGGAGATCGAAAAGGCATGACCTTAATGAAATATTGTTGAACGAGGAGTAAACGCATTTAGAGCTAGAAAATAAACTGAACTCAAAACCCCAGAACAAAGCGCCATTTAATATTTGTTTATTTATTAAATATTCTTGTATATTGTTCCACTTGCAAACTAAATGCATGAACATGAAATATTCAGGGATTAAAGTTCTCCGGCACCGTGCCGGATCTCCGGCGTGCAGCGTTTGGCTGCGGAAGAAAATAGTCCTACATTAAAAAAAAAAATATTGTTGATTGATAGCACTTTCGAGTCCATTACTTCGCCAACCAATGGTATGAGAGGAGCACAGCTTTCACTCTCAACCAAACTAACATTACTGGCCAATCAGAATGTTTTGCTCTTATAAACACGAGATGCGCATAATAGTATCCAATTGCGGAGTCGCAGCCCTGATGAATGGAGAAGCGCAACAAAAAGCTGCGAGGCGCAATGGTCAAAGATGTCCATCTAGTGCATATTTACATAGAATAACTCATTAAAAAGCAGCGGAGCTTTGTGAACGGCTCAGAGTAATCATGTCATCTCCATAAAATGATATGATTGCCAGAACAAATTTACCGGGATTTTTGAAAAGGTCCTGTTCACACATGATTAATGGTGACTTACCGGTAATTTAGCAGTACTGTATGTGTGAAAGGGGCTAAACTCTTCCTCTCATAAAAGCTTCTTGTTTATCCAATTCTTTCCAACAACAAAGATATTCTTTGTGATCTTCCTTTCTGATTTTAAAATGTAATATGTTGTTCTTCCTTTAAAACTATAATTTTTTTCTCTTGAATATCCTGTTTCCATGAAGCCATTAAGGGGTGTCTTGGTGATGGAAAAAATATGAGATGGGAGGAAAAATTATATTTCAGCATTTTTGAATTGCTTGCAAAACTTTCGAGTTCCTCCTAGAAACGTTTTATGAGCCAACACTAATTTTCTCAAGGAAATACAAAAGTATAGAGTTTTTTTTCCCCTTCCATCTCAATTTTTCCATCATTACATTACTTTTGTGTTCCCCGAGAAACTTTGTACCAAACATTTTCTTGTGTTCTTTTGCATCATTTGTTGAAAACCGTTGTGATTATATTTTTTTCAGGATTCTATGATGAATAGAAAGTTCAAAAGAACAGCATTTATTTAAATAGAATTCTTTGTGATAATTAAGAAATGTCTTTACAGTTTATCTGGGCAACAGTTTTGTGAGCAAATGCAAAAGCATTCAAATAATTTTTCCATCGCTGTCCCTTTTACGTGCTCTGTTTCAATCAGAAATGTGTGACATTATTAACGGCTTACTAACTGCAATTCATAATTGCAAAAAAAAATATTCATGGTACATTTGACATGCGGCTCTGATGGTTCTACTTTAAATGCATTAAAACATTTTATACATAACACATTAACATTTTATTCCTCAGCTGATTACTAAAGTTACCAATTACCAAAATATAAAAATAAAATAGAGATGCGTCTGTGAATTCATGTCCTACCAGCCTAATTCACTGTCTTTCTATGTTTGTTCCAGTACATCCACCATAGGTTGATCCATCTGACTCCCGCAGACTACGACGACTTTGTGAACATCATCCGAAGTGCCCGCGGGGCGTTTTGCCTGACACCAGTTGGCATGATGCAGTTCAACGATGTGCTGCAGAACCTGAAGAGGGGCAAACAGACTAAAGAACTATGGCAGCGGATCTCGTTGGAGATGGCCACTTTCTCACCCTGACTGCTCTAGAGATCAGCGGGGACAGAGCCACCAGCTATCTTCCCCACAGACCACTAACACAGCTCAATCCGACATGCAGCTCTCTCCGTTCCCCTCGAATGGAAGTGTAGCCATGACGACTTCCTGTACAAGCCCACTCACATGACCGAACATTTAGTCCTTCAGGCCCTGAAGTCATGAGAATCTGGTACATAGATACTGGGGCAAGTGAGTTACACCAGTCAGTGGGTCCCTCCTTCGTCTAGTTGTTGCTCCCAGTGTTGTGTCTGATCTTGTTTTTTTGTTCTTTTTTTTCTTTTTTCGGTGTGTTCAGTCGAGTAACTTAATGGCTATCTATGTGTCCTAACATCTTTCATTCACTGATTTCTATGCTTTGCAATACCTGAGTTCATTTAGATGGTTAATACGGGGGAAAAGGTTTTCCCTGGCTATGTTGATGTTTGGTTCGCGTTTAAACAAAACCACTAAATGTCAGACTTATTCTGCAACATTCCTCTACCCTGGAGAACAGAGCCTCCATCGGTCATTAAGGATTTCAACGTTGGATAGTGGATGGCATTGTAAACACGAGGAGAATAAAAACAAAACTTTGTTAAAATAATAAAAGAGACATTTATTATGAAACAATAATCAAAGTACGGGTGAGGATTCTTCAATGTTTTTGTTTTATCTTTTTGTTTTTAATATTTTGTATAGTGTGGTGTGTCTGCAGAGAGCAGGATGAGGAATGGAAGAATGCTATTACTGATTGCTCTGCGAGTTCCTTTTTCCGGTCAGATGTTGGTGGCTTGAGTGCTGGAACAGAGAAGTCTGGCTGGACCAGATTACACAGCTTTAATTTTTGAAATTCAAGACGTCAGCCGTGACTTCAGTCAAAAACAATTCGGGCTTCCTGTCATTTAAATTGGGTTCTTTTATATTTGAATTCCAGCTGTTTCCGATAGCGTTAATAGACTTTGGTATCTCTGCAATTTAGTATTTTTGAGGTTAAGTCGAACCACACAATCTTGTTTTTCTGTTCTCATTTTAAAATGGGTTAACTGCTCCCCTCTGTCTAACGTTAGTTGAGTGGTCTATAAATGTCACTGCCAGATTCCCGTGTTTCCAGCATCGGCCCCAGCTTGGAACTCGTTAGTGGAGAGTGACTGAGTAGAAAATGTACTGTGATATTTTTGTATTCTTCAAGTGTAGCTTGGTTGGAAAAAAACAAAAAAAATCTATATAAATACATATAAATATATAAACTGTGCTGATTCCAAGAAGATGTAATCTAGAATAAATGGGGAAAAGAGAAAAACTAAATTGGAACAAAGCAATATTAAAAATGTAGAGTTTACTTAATAAAGATAAATCAAAACACTAAAAGAGTTTATCTGTGTCCGTTTATGTGGTTTTAACCATTATATACACCACTGTTCAAAAGTTTGGGATTGGTCAGTTTTTGTTTTTTGATAGAAATCTCTTATGCTTAACAAGGCTGCATTTAATCAAAAATAGTAAAAACGGCAATATTATTATGAAATATATTACATATAAGATTACTATGAAATATTTTTTTAATGTTAAGTAAGTGTTTTCTATTTTAATATATTTAAAAATGCCATTTATCTCAGTGATGCAAAGCTACATTTTTAGCAGCCATTAATCCAGGCTTCAGTGTCTCATGATCCTTAAGAAATCATTTAATATGCTGATTTGGTGCGCATTCTTGTGCTGATTAATATTTGTGGGAAATATAAATATTTAGTAAAATTGTCTTCGCTAAATAAAAGTAATATTTTGTTTCTCTTACTGACCCAAAAGGTTTGAACGGTAGTTTATATCGGTAGTAGGATGAACAGATCTGATCAAATTCACAAGTGTCAGAAATGCACCTCATTAAAGGGGTCATATGATGCTGCTAAAAAGAACATTATTTTGTGTATTTGGTGTAATGAAATGTGTTTATGCGGTTTAAAGTAAAAAAAAACATTATTTTCCACATACTGTACATTATCGGTCTGAAAAAGCGAGGTGTGCTGTGATTGGCCAGCTATCCAGTGCGTTGTGATTGGCCGAATATCTCAAGCGTGAGACGGAAATGTTACGCCCCTCACCATACTGTTGATGCTGTGTCCGGCCGGAGCGACGAGACATAAACATTTAACACATTACAAACGAGGCATTTGTTGCATCCAGTGGGGACATAATTACTGATTATAATGACTTATACTGTCTTTTTACGCGTTGCGTTGCATTGCATTGCGCCGTGTAAACATAAAACTCTGTCTGCATTTGTGATCAGAGAAATGACAAACAACAAGTGCTACTCTACACTGCCCAAAACTCGCGTTTGAATCATCAGTGGCAACGAAAAACACAGCGGCCTACCGTGAGGGGAAGCCCCGGCTTAGCGTGTGCTGAGGCCGGGATAGAGTGAGCTGAGGCGGGCTGGACTCCGCTTCGTCCACAGTGAAAGATGTAGTATTTCCTCAGCAACCAGCACAGATCAGCTCCAGGCATGACGAAGCAGATATCATCCTCTTTTGGAAGACCAAACAAAGTAGTTTGGCTTTCACGACGAAGCACACAGCGTCTTCAGGACATGGCGGCAGCGTCAACAATACTATGGCGAGACTAAAAGGTACACCTTCTTTCTTTGCGTGAACATTTGGGCGGCGTTATGCAAATCTTCCCACATAGTGATGTAGACATGTGGGGGGGTGTTAGAACGAGCCGTTTTAGGTAGCCGTGGCTGACTCTGAACTTTTATAAAGAATATCTCTTTGGATTTGAGACTTTAGTCTTTGCATATTTACAGATCTTCTTTATGTACCAAGAGCTTGTAACACTCCAAAGAGAAAGAAAAAATTTAAATCGCATCATATGACCCCTTTAAAACTTCCCTCGAATTGCAGAGAATCAACATTGTACCGAGGGGGGTTTCATCGCCTGGGGGCGCTAGAAGGTTAAATATCGAAACTGCAGAAATGTTGTGGTCTATCGGGGATTCCGGTTGGTTTACACGAGGAACTGACATTCACAAACTGACATGCTTTGCTTATTCAATCACGGAGTTCGTTTGGGTGCCAAATGACACTTGTACATGATTTGTGTTTAATGCTAACCTATACCTTTAAACTTAAAGTAAACGGTGTGCTCAAACAACTTTACAGAAAGTTCAGGTAGGATGTACTTTAAAAACACAAATGTGTAAAGATAATACACGATAATCTCACACAGGTCCTTGTTTGGGCCCCTACCTGAAAAAGAAAACTCGGAGGTGCAACTCTGTTGGAAACAAGTCTTTCAAATTTGACGACAGCGCGGGGGTTTTAATTCAACAAATGTATCCCGTAATGTATTTTAACATGTATTTTGTTCTAATAACTCCAAAATGTCAGTTGACAGTTTTCAACACATTCAACTTAAGCTTCACTTTTACAAATACTTTCAGCTGGTGTCATGTGAAATTGTGAGTAACGGGAGCCCCCCCCCCCATCGGACGGATTGATTTGGTTCGTTCCAGAGTTTTCGGTAGGTAGAGCCAGAGCGTCTCGAGCCAACAGCAGCAGCATAGCCGAGTGAAGATGGCGGCTCAGAGAGTGATGCTGTCAACGAGAGTTTGAGTTCACCTCTCCTTTTTAAACTTATGAAACCTTCGCGGATCCTTGCGGATAGCTGTATCAAAGAAAACTATATTGGTGAGTCATGTTTTATGTTTTCTTCAAAACAAGCGCGGTTTCGCCTCTTCAGAACTGAAGAAATGCTACGGCTAGCCGCGCTAACCTCGTTCCGAGGAAAATCAGAGGAGCGACTTCTCAGCGTGTTTTAATTTAAAACCCATTTTAGTTTTCAAATACACTGCTATATTTTAAAAACCGTGACATTTACCTCTCTCCAAGCTCAGCTGTTTGTATAAAGACTTCGTCTAGCCGCCGTAGAGACTGTTTGAGCCGCGGTGGAGTTGAGTTTTGCAGTTTAGTGGAAGTTTTGAATAGTCACTGATTTTTATCTACACATCCAGCAAGTGTTTAGGTAATGCTAGTATATATACACCTACACAAATCAGCGCTTTCTTGCTCTTTACACAGCCTTAATGTGCAGTAACAGGGTCAAAGTGTGTGAGCCTATGTTAGTCTGAGTTTCAGAGCAGCTGGGACAAAAGCAAAGCGGGATGCTTGTTGCTTTTAAATGCATCTGTTTCTGTAAGACTTTATGGGCAGATTGAGTCTGCATTGGCACCTTTACGCAGTCCATAGAAAATCTGAGCTGCTCTGCCAGTTCGTGCCATAGAGACTCGTTTTGGGCAGTAATGAATTTTGCATGGGCTTCAGTCAATGCTCTGTTCTCTTTTAAAGGTGAGGCGAGAATATCTCATGTGTCAGCCTGCAGTTGCACAGCTGTGTTGCTTTTGAAAATCTCTTTCAAATGATAATTCAGTACGTGTTGCTCTAGCTGAACGTTAACAGAATATGCTCTTGGATTTGTAGTACTTTGAACTGTTTGTGTGTTTTTAGTAATGTGCTTGCATGACGGTTTTTTTTGGTATTTTTGAACATGTTTGGGTCATGCGTTAAGAAAATATGCTTCCATATTTGTGAGTTGTTGATGCATAACCATTTTTATGACCAAGATTTTAGTTTAAACTTTATGTACATGTATAAGTGAATGTGTAATTAACCTTTAATTAATGTGTAATAACCTTTTTAGGAAATTTGAAGTGCAAAAATATTTGATGTTTTTCTAATGCTGTGAATGCTAGTTATGTAAGAATTTGCAGCATGCCATTAAAAACCAATTTTGGATGTATAACATGTCATAGGACGTCTCAGTTTTCCAAAATAACCCTTGTACGTTTATGCAGCATATATAACAAGTATGTATCATGCATTTTGCTTTTTGAATATAGAAACGATAAAAATTTAGCATTTTTATGTATGTTTAATAATCAAAAAATGGATAACAAATGAACTGTATCTCAGTAACTGAAGTGATTCAGTGATACTCAAGTATCTTTCAAACTTAACACACTCCATGGCTTGTCCCATTTTGCCCACAAGGAATTTTGAGACATTTTTATGAATGATCCTAAAATGATTTTCTTTATCCTGAGGCAATTTTGGATTGAAAACTCGTAGATCAAGTAGTCAAGCTTTTTATAACATCATGTCTCTTAAGCTATTGTTTTTGTTGTGTAATGCATTAAGAATGTTGAATATTGAATTGCAAGAAAAAGGAAGTTCTATACTATGTAAGTTTTCATTATTAATATGTTGTTTTTAATAATTATTGAGATTGGATAACACGTGAAATTTATCTCAGTGACTTGTGATTGACTTGGATTATCAAATTGCTTTCAAATTTAACACAATCCTTGGCTTGGTCCTTTTTTGCCCATGTAATATTTGTAGATATTTTATTAATGATCATACAATGATTTTCTCTATCTGTGAGACTTCAATCTAATATTTAAAGAAGGCCTCAAGATGAAGTAGTTTAATAATAGCTGTAAAAAGCTTGATTTTACACTTGTGTCTCTTGAGCTTTTGTTTGTCCTCTTTTCTCTTTCTGTTTCTTGTACAGACTGTGGTGTAAAAGATTTAAAACAGGACAAATATATGCCATGACATCACCCATAACTCTGTTCGCTCTGTCCCCAAGTCTATGACCCAATTAGCATTGAATTGTGAGTTGAAGATGAGTTTGGTTCTGTCCCAAGAACATTATAAATGTCTGAGATAATTTGCAAATGAGTGCTGGGCCTGGGGTGGCTCTCATGCTGAGAATTTTTTTTTGGGTGTAACGGAAAGTGGGACAAGAGTTGGATTATGTTTCAATAGAGCCGGAGAAGAACCCAGAATCCCATTAGATTAATGACTTCAAATGACCAGGCTCTTTTCTTTAGCCTCATCTCCCTAAAGCTGGTATTAATTTCACTCCTGCATTTTAATTGCATGCATATCGTATTACTCGCTCACTAGTTCAGAATGACCTTTGGAAAGACCATTTAACTGAATGTGCAACCTAGGTCTGTAACTTTATAATCGCATGCATGTATTGTCATGTTAGTGTTAGATAAGAGCTTAGTTGTGTCCATGAAATGCCCCCTTTTTTGCATAGATAATGCGAACATGCTTTTTTTTTTGATGCAGTGCAGTCCACTGAGTCTACTGTCACTTACCACTAAAGAACAGAATATAGGGGATCTAATTTTTTACAGTCCGTTTAATCTTCAGGGAGCTGAGTCAGGTCTTGTGCAGCACTGAGAAATCAGAGAGGGATGTCGACACGGAGGGAATTCTGCAGCTTGATCGAGTCATGCAATGAAGGAAGCATTCAAGGAATGCTTGAGGAGATGAAGAGTTCTTCTCCAAACCAATAGTCATGAGGACAGCAGAAGTTAATAATAGCAATAACAACACCAGTAATGATATTAATCATGTTTTTTTTTTTCTGAACTGATTGTGTTAAAAGAAGTGTTTCAGTGTTGGAATGAAATTAACTGAGGCCGCAGTACACTCCAGTACACTTTTAAAATAATTAAAGTTTAAATTAAAACAAAAGGACTTTTCACACTTGAAATTGTTAGCCCTGGGTCATTCTAAACACTGAATTATCTTATGGGTTATCTTGTTTTTATGTTTCATGCTGCTTATACACCCTAAAAAACCCTGGGTTAAAAAGAACCCAATTAGTTTTTTTTTTTTAACCCAAGGGCTGGGTAAATGTAGGACCAAACATATTTGGGGTTAATTTTACCCAGCCTATTGGGTTGTTTATTTTTACTATAATACTTGATTCGTTTTTACTTTATACATGAAATAATGTTTACAGATGAACTTAAATCCTCTGAACTTTTGTAAAACAACCACAGGTTTGCATGATATCTTCCTTTATTTATCATTTACAGCATTGTTTATTTGGTTTTAATGTAGGCTATACATATTGCTTTTTAAGCTCATTTAACAAATGTTAGAAGTAAACATTAAACCGAAGTAATTCACGTGTAATCGACCAGTCTCTGTTATTTTGTTTCCACCGCAATGGCGCTGGCTCTCATGCCCGAGCTGGAATCGTGTTCGGTGGAGAACTGCTAACTGACCGCCGCCCTACGTTTCACTCTTAGCCAAAATATACTGCGACTGCCTTCATAACCTGCCCATAAAAAAACTGTAAACTGTTCTGAGTTCTGACATATTTTAACATCCAAAGTATTGGTATTCTGTATCTTTATGAATGAAGTCGTTTATTTTATGCAAAGAATCAGGCTTTTCCATCATAAGACCGACGCAAGCAACACTCATTTAGGTGATTCACATTGTGCGCCTGTATGTTGCTCTGCATAAAATTGAAAGATATACAGCACAGTAATGATTTTATAGATAAAATAAAATGTACACAAACCTGTAATTTACTGAAGAAATCAATTGCGATTAGAACTGCTCTGTCTGAAGAGTATGCAAAATCCCAGCGATAAATAACTCCACCGCTGGGTCATGACTTGACCCAGGATCTGAGTAACACAAAAACTACCCAAACACTGAAAAAATATCCCCAAAAAGACCCAAAAGGCTCAACCCAGGATTTGGGTTAAAAAAATAACCCAGGATTTTTTTTTAGAGTGTACACAGGGTTAACAATTCATCCTGGACAGTCATAAGTTGACATTTCACATTGTACATTCCTAAACTTAAGGGTAACGTTCTTATTTGCATAATTGCGGTCTCATTGATTGGACGAACGCAGAAGGCAATATGTTTACATAAAGGCTCTAGCATTGTGCATTCTTATATACAGTCTGCTGACTGTACTATCACGTTTTCCAGAATGGACTTTTAGGTAGTGCTGGGTGGTATACCGGTTCATACCGAATACCAGTGTTTATTTTTGTTATGATATGAATTTTTTAAATACCGCAAAAAGTGTGTCGCTTAAACAACGTTCGGAACGCGACACTGTTTGAAAGGGCACCCTTTTCACTGTTGCACTGTGATGAGGGCACAGCTGTATGTGTTAGTAAGTGTGAAAGTTCCGAAACTGAAGCTGTAGAACTAATAGAACCAGATGACACAGAAGAACTCATCCACAATATCCACATTGACCGCCACAAATATCCACCGCCCCCTGCCGTCAGCTCACACACACACACACGAGCGCGACTTTAGCACTAGATTTAGCAAATTTCAGACCCTTTTAGCGGCTTTTTTCCATAGAATATTCATACTGACAAACCTAGCGACTTTTTTGTATAAACTTTAGCTATGGTTCAGTTGGAAGATTTCGCCAGTGCTGTCCCGCGAACGCGAGGTCTGACTTTCCCGGAGAAGTGTCACCTCTCTCGGCGTCTGTTCTGTGCAGTGAGCGGCAGAGAAGCAGCGCATTCAGTTGGCCGCACCGCAGCCGACTCTTCAATAAATGAGTACAAAACAGCGTTTCCTAGCACCTGTCGCTTACTGATTGTTTGGAATTATAAATATGAGCGTAGTTCGTCTGTTAATATCACATGCCCTTTTTTTTTTTTTTTAGTTTGTTACTCAGTGCGCAGCATGAGACAAAAAAGTAATATAGCCAAAACAACCGCATAGCCGCTCTTAAGTGTAGATGCATGTTGATTTTATCAGACGATGCTGCGAAATAGACTTGAACTAAAACAATCAGGGAAAGATGCCTTGTGCTATGATTAGGTTTGTCCGAGTGCATTTGTGTGAAACAACGTCATTGAGTTATATTGATTATATTATAAATATTATACATTGCCTACGCTATACGTGTATGCATATAGGTGACAGTTGACCATGCACAGCATCAGGGAGAAGTTGGAGCATGGGGAGTTACTAAAAGTTCCCAATGCTTCGGAAAAGCTGTATTTTGGAAGAGTCTTGATTTGATTACCACGGCAAACAGTGAGTCAATTGGTCATGTGCAGTACAGAATCTGCAAACATATCCTTGCACATGACAGCAAAAAACGCATGCAATAGGCTAAAGCGTGCCGCAAAGCACCAGCAAAAGTAATTACCTTGAATGTGTCGGGGGGAACTAATGAGATATTTTAATTATTTATTAATAAATTAGCGTTTTCTGAGTCCGTGTCGCAAAGATGAAGACGACGATCCTGAGAAATGCATCTTTACGGATTGTATAAAATCCGTAAAAAGAGTTTTTGTTTTTGATTCGAATTATTTAGTTTTAAAGTAGTAGGCTAATAGTCAAGTTTAAGTCAAGTTTTTGAGGCAAGTATTCGCTGAGTTTAGGTTCATCATTGTGAAGCGCTCCTGGCCGAAATTGCAGAAAGCACATCCTGTATGTATCCTTTATTTTATAAAAGCACAACGCTTTGTTAATATTGTGAGTAGGGATGCACCGATACCACTTTTTCCAGTACTCGCCCGATACCGATAATTTTATTTTTGGTACTTGCCGATACCGAGTACCGATACCGATATTTTTATTGCATTTGTAAATTTTTTAAATATTGGGTACAGAAACCAAAAGGGTATGTATAATGTTAGTTGGTTAACTTTAACAAATAGATAGTCAAACCAAAATTTATTCAGACACCTTCAACTTCTCTCACATTATCACAGTTTATTCGCTATAGTTTAGAAAATGGTAATAAAATATGTCAGAACAAATTCTTCTTGATAATGTTAGATAACTTTAATAGAAAGGTATGTAGCCTAATGGATTACAATCAACCAAAAATTATTCAGACAGCTGTTAGTATGACAGTATTTACACAACTATGAATAC
>NW_015506214.1:138121-154568 GCF_001515645.1 Sinocyclocheilus grahami | reverse complement strand
AAAAAAATATCAAAAATTATATCTGGTCTCTGAATCATGTTTGGTTTCACTGTATATCCTTCGGTTATTTTCACACTTAATTATGCCCATTAAATGTATTTTACAAGTTTTTGTTACTTTCACTGTTAATTTTTTGCTCTGTGGTACATCATCTTTAATTTAATAGCATTGGAGCTACTCCAAGGGCAGCGGCTTAGTACTGTAATCACGCGCTTTGCTGTAATAATGCAGGAAACCACTCGTTATAAATCTCCTAACTGTGATATTTTCAGAAATAGAAGTCGCGTTTTTTCATCTGAAACGTGCTGCGATTTATATTCCAAAGCCACTCATATAATGCAGAAACACTCAAGCAAGCAAAACACGCGCAACGCATGCACACATTTGTACTGATGCAGAATGAGAGGACAGTAGTACAGCGCATTTCACACGGGCTGTTAGTTTCACTTTCGCAAGAAAGTCGTGTATGCCTAAGGTTGAAAATAAATGATGTTTATAGTGAATGCCTCTATGAATGGTTTTATTTTTACGATTTCGTTTTAATCCAAATGATGCGTGTGCTAAGTGAGTGAACATCAAAGATCACACAACAGAATTGCGCGCTCTCTCTCTCTCTCTCTCTCTCTCTCTCCCTACCGTTAAGTAACTTGTGCATTGTTTTACTTACTTGTTTTTGACATATCCGACTGAACTACAAACTTTCCAGTGATGTCTGTGAGAAAGATATATTCACTAGACAAGCTCGCGCATCTGCACCGCCGCACGCTCAATCCACTCAGCATGCTTTGTTAATCAGCTCACGCACATCAGCTATACAGGCGTTAATACTGAATGTTTAATATTATATTAATTGCATACATATACTTCGTAGTAGACATTCTTAACTCCTTTCTGCTGTCTGTTGTTCTGTTGTCTGTGTTTCTTTGTTTGAATATGGCTCTTATCACATGCTGTGTGGTATCGGGGCATTTTAATGAGTACGAGTACATGAGCTCAGTATCGGGCCCGATACCAGTATCGGTGCATCCCTAATTGTGAGTGCACACAAATAAAAGTAGACCCTTTACTAGGGATGCACGATATATCGGCCACCATATCGGTATCGGCCCATATCGGCAGTTCCGAATGATGTATTACTCTTACCTTTATGAGCATTAATTACGGCATATTTTAAGTTGTTTCCAATGCAAGTGATCGCGCCGGCTCCTCCATGTCCTGTGAAGCGCGCTTGCTCTCCGCACAAATGATTAGATATGCGTCTAATAGCGCATATTTATATAGGTTAAACATTTAAACTAACATTGTAATATGCTTGAACTGTTTTATATCTATAGATTTTATTTTAGACAAATCGTGATTATTTGAGAAGGCTAAATTGATCAAACATAGGCTATGATCAACTCACTGTCTGCCGCTGGCTGCTTGGTCATTACTTTAAAAAAACAAAAACTTACATTTAACGAACAAAAAAATGCTCCAAACGTTTTTCTAAATTAACTTAATAAAAAAACGAAACGAAATATAATCACTTTGACATTACATACAAAACTGAACTATTTTAATAGCTGAAACGGTAGTATAAGCTGTTTTGGGAGAAGGGGGGAAAAAAAAGACGGGCTCGGGTCAGACTCGGGCCAAGAATTCTGATGAGCTGCCGGGCCAGGGCCTGAGTGTCTTGGGCCAGGGCCGGGCTAGGGCCTATATTTGAGGCCCGTGCAGGCCTCTAGCGGCGATTATAAATGAGAGTGACTCCTGGTTAACATGTATTAAAAGGGGTCGTGTTTAGTCACTATTTAGTGTGGTATTTTTTGACAATATTCACTCATCATGACAGTAAAATAGGGCATTTTAAGTCAATATACTGCAGTATTTCCTCTCTCAATCTGTAGAAAATAGGGTTAACACCCGGTCATGCATGAAAATAAAATACCATCATGTACCGTGAAACCGGTATAATTTTGAAAAATACCGTGATATAAGTTTTTGGTCATACTGCCCAGCACTACTTTTAGGATTATAAATGTAAGAATAAAACAGTCTCCACTTAACACAAATTCACGTTTTTTCCATCACCATTTGATGGTGAAATGACAGCTCTGAAACGACTGTGTTTACCTCGGTGCTAACCCCGCTGCTAAATTACAAGTGTGTTGCGTACCTTTACCCTGGGTTAAAAGTGGGGGTTTAGAACCTAGGGTTAAGAACCGTGTGAAAAGTTTCATGTTTAATGTTAGTTGCAATTTCTCTGTAATTATTTGTGAACTTTACTGGCAATTTCTGAGTGAAAAATTGTTTCTGCACTGAAACGACTGTGTTTACCTCGGTGCTAACCCCGCTGCTAAATTACAAGTGTGTTGCGTACCTTTACCCTGGGTTAAAAGTGGGGGTTTAGAACCTAGGGTTAAGAACCGTGTGAAAAGTTTCATGTGTTAATGTTAGTTGCAATTTCTCTGTAATTATTTGTGAACTTTACTGGCAATTTCTGAGTGAAAAATTGTTTCTGCTTCAAATATTTTTTAGTGTAGAGATTTTCATTTTTTTTCAACATTCAATCTACCAAGACATTTACTTGCAGTCTCCAGTTGTCAGTTTAGTATGTTTGAAATACTTTTGTTGTAGCTTTGATCAGGTGTGCCGACTGAAGCCCTGAGAATGAGCCCAGAGTGGTCTGCAGTAGGGATGTAACGATTAACCGCGAGCCGGTTGAAAATCGATTCAAATATGTGACGATTCAAAACGGTTGAGATGCTAAACAAATCGCGATTCAATTAGGGGGTAGGAGTTTATATGAATGTATGTGAGGGGAACTTACTGTCTTATAGTTTAGATGGCATTTTTTTCTTTTCATCTTGCCTCTGTATTAGGGTTGTGACGGTGAGGAAATTTTCCAACTGGTTTTTCCGGTATATACCGGTATCACCGTGGGGGTGGGGCGTTCCCTCTTTTTCTAGCTTTCCTTAGCTTTTAAATAGCTTGTATAAGCGGCGTGCGCATTTTACTTTCATTTTGAAATAGCGGCAATTCGGCGTAAAGCAATTGTTCGTTTGAATTTTCCCTCTTTTCCTCGCTTTCCGTCACTTTTAAATAGCTTAAAAGCGCCATGCGCGTTTTACTTTCACTTTTGAATTAGCGGCAGTTAGGCGTCAATTGCTTGAATGCAACAACAAAATACAACGTCAAACTCACTTTATCCTATATATAAAACATAGAACTTTTATTAACAATACAAATACACCATGCTATAAAGCAGGCTATGCCTAATATAAAATAACAAATAACTTACATAAAGTTTAAATAGGTATACAAAACTGGAAATAGGCTAAAGTAAACGTATAATATATAACCAAATAAATAATAAACGTAGAACGTTTATTAGCAAAATGAGTACGAAAGTTTGGAGGCAGGGCATACACTTTGATGTCAAATAAAATAAAAAAATGAGACAAAGTTTAAATAAAGTAAAAATCAGCAAATAATGTGGAACCAATTAAATAAGAAACGAATGTTTAAAAAAACTTCCAAAATCACCTTAGATAAACGGCAAAATTCAACAGGCTTTTCAAAATCCAAAATATTGCCAAACAGGCGCTTTTGCATTTCGTTTGGAAACTAAATCATTCGCGATCGTCTGGTCTGTCTCACCTCATCTCACTCTTCTTGTCAGTCAGCTCGACTCGCTCTCCTCACTGGAGAAATGAAATCTGATCTGTGATGCGACTGTCGTTCGGCACGCTGCATTGAGCAGCCGCGTTCAGTTTTTAATTGTAGTGTTTGTTCTTTTACTGAACTAAATAATTTTTATTTCTATAAAAAGATCAAAATGACGGTGGGGGTTGGTGACGCGGTGGGCAAGTGACGTAACCGGTGTTGCGGCTTAACACCGGTATAACCGTTAGCACCGTCTATCGCGGCAAGACTACTCTGTATAATGCATATTAAAGTTCATAAGTGCAGCGCTGCTTTGTTTACAGCGGGAACCAAGGAAATGCTTTAAGTGCCACCTGCTGGCAGAGAGTGAATCTGCGTCTCATTCAGCTCGTCTGTTTCATGCAGATATTTTTTATGCATAGTTTAAAAAAACTGAAGTCAAATCATTTTGTTTTTGCTTCAAATTTCGAAATTATACAATCTAATTTTGATTAAAAACTGCTCAAGTTGCATGTATGCAATTTTATGAATTTTATTTATAACTTGTCTTAAATCTAATTTTGCTAAAAAAAAATCGTGAATCGAGTCGTGAAATCAAAACCGTGAATCGAATCGTGACTTGAGTGAATCGTTACATCCCTAGTCTGCTGAAATAGTCTGCTTCATGTACCCATGCAGAGCCTGTTTTAGCCCTCACTTCACTGAGTCAAGAGGCAGAGACGAATGAACGATCTTCCAGTCTTCCTCTGGTCTTTAACTACAGATCAGTATGCTGAGCCTAAATAGCTCTTGTTATTATTAAAAAGGGATGCTGCAGGGATCGTTGCATGGCAGGGGTCAAGAGGTGCAAGTATTAATGGCATGCTAGTTTAATATCGGATCAATTCTGAGCTGATTGCCAGCCCAGCAGAGATATAAGCGTCCTTCATCTGCAAGCCTGTGGGGCTTCAATTAGCTTTGTGTTATCTTAACAGGTTATGGCATTGAAGAGAGCAATCCTTTTTGTAATCTAGTGGATGATGAATTATGAATGGTTAATATTTAAGAGTGGGAGTATGTGGCTCTTTTCACAGGCGTAGACTAAGATAAGTGATCATGTTGAAGTCTATTCTTTTTCTTCTGATTCTTTTGGATATAGCTATTATTAGGGCTTTGCGATATTGAAGAAAAATGCGATATGCGATACCTTGTTAAAAATGCGATATGCGATACGATATTGCTTAAAGTGTGTAAAATCAATTTAAATGATATTTTAAAATATTTAGAAATGAAAATTATATAACCAATTTGTTTCACATTCTTTCTTGGAAAATAAAGAATCACTATAACTTCTGAAAGTGACCAGCAGTATTTTAGCATTACATAAAAAGCAATGTCAGAAATCAGAAAATTTAATGATACACATCCGATTTCTTTCTCCGCTGTTTACATTCATTTAAAACATAACTGACTGAGTTTACGAGAATGATCGTCGAGACGGGTACTATTGACATAATTCTGTGTGTATGTGTCTGTTCAAACATAAGGAGGAGATGCGAAAGACGAATCAACTCGGTCTGAAACGCGTCTCTCTGTGTGTGAACTGAAGAGACGCTGCGCGAGATGCGGCTTGTGCGCGCGCTTCAGGTGTGAGTCAGACAGCAAGACGAGAAGGCAAAGAGTTGTTTTCTGCAACTTATTGCACTTAACTCTTTTTAACGTCAAGCAATTCTCTGCTTTATGCGTCGAACTAAAACTTTGACCTTTTGCAACGTTTTGATTTAAGTAGCCTATTATTAAAATGATAATGATATCGCATGCTGTTGCGATATGCATATTGCGATATTTATGATATATCGTGCAGCCCTAGCTATTATTTATAGTTACAATATAAACATGGATTTGTTAGATTAATCAGAACTTTTGGCAAAGGCTGTTTTTAGGCTACATACTTTTTGTTTTTTTTTGTTTTTTTAGAAGTAATTTCTCTTCACCTGTTTGCACACCTCTCAAACATACAGCAGTTGCATGTTTTTCCCCCCAGTTTCCCCTTATGTATTTCTGTTTATCTGCCATTTGCCAGCAAATCTCACCTGGTTTGAACTCCATTAGATGGATTCTTTCTACATGCCACAAGATATTATGTCTTTTTCTAACTCGATCTATCTCTCCGCACAGCTGCGGATTACAAAAAAATTGCATCGCCTTTCGGTCTGTTTATTTTTTTCCTTGAAGTTTCTCCAGGGATAAGATTGGGTGTGACTAATTGAATAGCCATGCAGGGTAAGCACAATTCTCCTCTCCTGAATGTAAGCCTCATTCTCCTGGTGCTGATTCACAGGTTGAGGGGGTTGTGTGGCATTTCATTTAAACTTGATTATCAGGAAGGCCCTTCTGAATCGCTTGTGCTGGACACACATTATCAAGCTGCCCTTCTGGAGAGAAGCCGTTGTCAGAGAGGTGATCTCCATACGGTCTGTCTCTGGTGGTTATATCACTGGCAGAAAACATTACAGTGTGTCATTTTTTTGTGAGTTTATTTTTTTTTCCAAATAGTTTCTCCAAGGATTAAAGTGATCTGGCATACATGCATGAGCTTGATTTACATAATTATTAGATATTGCATCATTCAATTTGAGTTTTCTGCTATAAGAAGTCAAACTAACTTAACACAGTTAACACCTTTTAAAGGTAGAACTAATTACAATATTCTGACTTTACATATCACTCTTAAAATAAAGGTTTCAGATATTTTTTAGGGGTGCTCTGATTGATTGGCTACCGATCACTATCGTCCGATAATCGCTTTGGGATGATTGATCGGTGGTCTCTAAAAAGGCCGGTCTCAAAAAAACTATCTCAAGCTGATGACGCGCCTGCCGTGAGAAGGTTTGGCACGACATGCAGCGACACCGTCTCCGTCTCTGTCCGGCGTGGGTGAAATAATTATAATGCTGAAGGTGAGGTACTCACCTTCATATTTCTTCATTAAATAACTTATAAAGTAATTTGAAAACCTTGTGTGAGATGTAATTTCACAAACAGCGTGAGTGAATCAACGTGCGCGCTCTCTCTCAAAATACGCAAATGGCTTCAAATCACCACATCACATCTGCACTATAAGCGAACTGCACAGTTGACACAGGAATTGTCACTTGCACAATCGAAGCAGTGTCACATCGTCACTAAAGTTTATAAATTGCATTACTTTTTAATTCTTGCTAGTGTTTAACCATTCAGCGCTCGCGCGCTCTCCTGGAGACCGTGCGCTCATGCACAATCGCAGCGCGCACACATAATGCCAGGTTCACATTACTCCGGGTTCACATTACTCCGTTTGCAGTGCGTATGTGGTGTGTATTTTTTCCACGCTCATGTTAACAGATTAATAAAGCGTGCACACTGCACACGGTTGCTGTCCGGCAGTGCGTTCCAGTAGTGGTGCGTCTGCAGCAGTGTGCAGAGATAGTTTCTGCACAGAGTCTATTTTTGCTGTGCTGCAAGCGCTGAATTAAAGTAACTGAATTTTTTGCAGTAAATATGAACATGGATTAACATGAAAATGTAGTAATTACACTAGACTTGTGCACTTTTCCCCATCCCACTGTATCTCATGTTTTTAAATGAGGAAAGTAGCCTACTCTTTGTGATTGGTTTTCGGTCCTTTGTAAAAACTATACATACATGCATGGTGCTGGGTTTTTTTTCTAATTGTTTAAGCAACTTTATTAATTATATATGGTTTATAAACATTATTTTAAACATTATGCACTTTTTTTCAAAGATAGTCGTGTTATTTTATTACGCTTTGAAGAAGCGTGCATAATATTTTGCTCGATGCAACCTCTTTTGGCCTCAGGAGAGAAGCCAAAAGCCAAAAGCTTTTTCCCCCCTAACTGAAATTATGCCTTTTAAATTCGAATATAATTCAAATGGACTTTTTCAGTCATTTTGACAGCCCCACTACACAGAGCCGTAGTTCACTGACAAGCTAGGCAATATTGTGTTCAAAATCGCAGGCGATTCATTGCCGAAGGTATATTACGAAGCATACATTCCAACAAAGGATCTTTATTTTTAAGACTGATGATTAGATGATCACTACTGAGTTGGTACTGTTTCAAGTGAATTTTATTTCCTTAACAGATATTGTTTTCTGTTCATCAGGCTCTTAATGATTTAAGTCCTCTCTTGGAAAATCTTAAGGCAAACAAGTTCAGATTTCTCCGTCTGTTCTGAATGTCAGGCTGTCCAGCTGTTTGAGATGTTTGACTTCCTCCATAGGGCTTTAAAGTAGAACATTCACAGTAGAAGTCAAATGGGTTACACGGGTTTAGTGGCCTGCACTGTGTTGTCTAGCAGCTTGTTCAAGTGATCTATCCTGTGCCATGCCGCTATCCAATCTTATCACACATCTGAGGGGAAAAAAAACAGGAAAGTGTCACTACCTGTAGCACTTCCATCCATCTGACTGTCAATTTTTTTTTTAATTGTGAATATCCAGACTAATACCATAAGAAACTATCTGATATGTATATAAATGCGTATCATTGTCCCCACTAGAGTCCCATCTGAAATGCATGCTAATGAAAGTCTGCCGCAGACCAGTATTAATCAGTCAACACAGGGGTGGGAAGTGCACCTCTAGAATGCTTTTACCCCTTAGGTTAAAGAAATGGTAGATTGATTCAATTATCTGTAAATGAGAGATCAAAGGACTCAGAAAAACAACATTTTTGAAGTAGCAGCGGAAGATTAGTTGTTCTAATCTCTTCAGGGTTTTTCTGCCTTCCCATCAAGAGCTCTTGTACACGGTGGCTGCTACAAAGAGCAGCGCTTCTGCTCTTTCAAGATGAAACCTCTCTCCCACTTCAGTCCTCATGCTTTGCTTGAAGAGGTAGTCTGTTTGTCCATCTTTTAAATGATGTCTTCTTTAATGCAAAATGTTTTTTGTTTGTATTTGACATCTGTTTTTCTGTTTTCAAAAGGTCTCTTTGACCACATTTACCTCAAGGAAGGGTCTTGATATGTTGTTTGGCTGCGTGCATTTACTGCCAAGAACACCAAGGCATTAAACATTCTTGACATACTGCCTCAATCATTGAGTTTGAGCAATCAAGCAATAGCTGAACTTGGGGCTTGCCACGATAACTACTTTTTGTTGTGCGATATATTGCACCAAACTTAATTGCGATAAATGATATTATTGCCATTTTAAGACCATTTTATGCCACTGATTAATGACAGTATGACAATATAGCATAATAATGCAAGTACACTCTTTCAAAGAACAAAAAATGTTATATAAAATAAAGAATATTTAGTCATTGGAATCGGAATGTGAAAAAAAAATATCCTAAGTAAATAAAAAATAATAAATTAGGGATGCAACGATACCATTTTTTTTAGAACCAAATCCGATCCGATACTGAAAATTCTAAATATCGGTCAACCGATCCGATACCAGCACATTTTTTAAAATCTACACTCTTAAAAATAAAGGTGCTTCAAGAGGTTCTTCACAACGATGCCAAAGAAGAACCATTTTTGGTTCCACAAAAAACCATTCAGTCAAAGGTTCTTTAAAGAACCATCTCTTTCTTACCTTTTTATAATCTGAAGAACCTTCTTTCGCCACAAAGAACCTTTTGTGAAACAGAAAGGTTCTTAATATGTTAAAGGTTCTTTATGGAACCATTTAGACAAAAAGGTTCTTTTATGGCATCGTGAAGCACCTTTATTTTTAAGAGTGTATACCAGCACATTTTTTTGTAGAATTTATTTACTTTTGTGTGGGACCTGATCGTCACTTTTGTGTGTTAAACACAATCTACCAAATATAGACGACTTCATTTTAATGAAAAATAACCAAAAAAAATATATATATAATCATAATCTATGAAAATAATACTATTATAAACTAGGTTAGGTTATTCTAGAAAAATCATGAGTCAGAGTGCACAATTTTTATAAAATGTAAACATTTAGTGAAATAACATTATTGGGGAACAAATAAAAGTGAATAACTGTAGGACTAAATCTGGTAAAATGTTATACATTGCTCTTTGTATTGTAGTAAAATACTTTCATGAAAAACAAGTAAATATATTTATATATTAATACTATATACTAGTGCTAGGCGGTATACCGGTTCATACCGAATACGAATTATTTTTGTTATGATATGAATTTTTAAAATACCGCAATACCAGTGTATGTCGCTTAAACAACGTTCGGAACGCAACACGGTTTGAAAGGGGTCCCTTTTCACTGTTGCACTGTGGTGAGGGAACAGCTGTATGTGTTACTAAGCGTGAAAGTTCTGAAACTGAAGCTATAGAACTAATAGAACCAGATGACACAGAAGAACTCATCCACAATATCCACATTGACCGCCACAAATATCCACCGCCCCCTGCAAACTTGTCTTATACATATTGTGTTCAGAAATAATACAAGGAAAATGCTTTTTAAAAATTTCAAAAGTCACAGTAATTCAAAATTACTGAAGGTAACACACTAGTAGATTTTTTTTTGTAAAAAATCATATAAATCATTATTTTTAATTATTAAAAAAAATGATCAGTCGCAATATACCGTGGCACCAAAAATGATCACGCTCATTACCATATATCGTGCGATAAGTCGATGTATTGACTCGCGACAGGCCTAGCTGAACTGATATGAATGCACAAAACTTGTCGCTTCAATTCAACGTCAGATATTCCTCTGAGATTTCTATTAAACATTTCATTGTAGTAAAATTCAGTGAGGCAGCTGCATTTCTTGTTTTACTCCTAATCTGCTTGTCCTGATTCAAATGACTGTGTATGTCTTTGTAGTTGTGTGTTTTAATGCATTTCCAAATTTTGATCTTTGGCCTTTTTTTCTGAGTGGGTGTCTTTTAGGAATGGATTTCACCATTGCAAAATGATACATGTCGCAGTGCATCACAAATTCACAATTGGAACGACATGAAAACTTTGCTTCATTTTTGTCTCGTACAGATGCTCGCAAATGTGTTTGAGAAACGCTTTCAGCATTTGAGCTTGTTTAGATGTAACTTCTTTTTTATTAATCTTATCTACTGTAGTAAAAAAAAAAAAAAAGAGATTTAAAAATGTAGTTTTTGGATTTTTTATTAAATTATAGTTTAGTATTCGTTCAGCATGTACTAGGGATGTAACGGTATGAAAATTTCATATCACGATTATAGTGACCAAAGTTATCACGGTTATCAATATTATCACGGTTTTGTTCAAATTAGATGAAAACGTTCAAAAAGAACTGATACACACTGAAAACATTTCAATAAGTTTTATATTTGAAAATCAACAAACAACTAATACAATTGGCAGCTATATGCACTTTTTTAACCTTGCATTCGCTATATAACAGTGGGGGGTGGTCACGAAGATGATGGAGCAAATTTTACACGTTTCCCCCTTTTGCGGCGACTTTCTTCTTGCAAGATCAGCGGACAGGGTGACCGTCCTCGATTAAATTGCCTTCAGGACCCTTGTAAAAGCCAAAATACGACCAGACCAGCGATTTGGTCCTCTTAGATGGCTGAAAAATATCCCGAGCGCTGTCACTGCATCCGCCATTTCGTCTCGTGCAACAAAAAAACAACACCACCACTGTATGCTGCTTCTGCGTCAGACTGATGCTGGCTGGACAGGATTTGCCGCGAGTTTTCAAAAGCGCGATAATCAAACACGGTTTTGATGAGAATTAAATTTTAAACGGTAATACTAACCGTCAGTGCATTTTATCGTGATTTATCGTGAAACCGGTAATCGTTACATCCCTAGCATGTACATTTCAAACACAATTTCCCAAGTCATTGGATTTCTTAAATGCACCTTCATTTGGGAAACCCTGACATGATATCACTATGATTTTGGACTCTCAATATAGACATCACATGGCAGGTTAAGCTTCTCTCTAATCTATTGATAAGTGTAATGTTATCTAGTCTTCTGCCAATAGGTGATACAATCCCGTGGCTTGTTTTCCTCCTTTTTTTCATCTGGGATTGTATGCCTGCTGACGGCTTCATTTTCCTTAATTTCACTTTATTTCTGTAAGGCTTCATTTGATTCCGGATAATGTATCAAGATTTAAATCAATTGCTGTGCACTTTTCCTGACTGCTGAGATACAGACTGTTATCACTCAGACTTCACACACTCAGCATTTTGGGGATGCTCTCCTCTTTAAAGTGATACTTATGTCTATAGACTCTTCAAAGGAAATAAATCAATAAGCGTTTGCTGTTGCTTCACATTTTCAGAAGAGCCTGAATCCTTGAGACATACAGAACTGTGGTTGTGTTTCAAAAAGGTTGTGAGAAAGCAATCCGATCCAACGAACCAGGCTATATCACAATTTATGATGGGTAATTACGTAAGTTCTGTGAAAAGCATTAGCTTTGTTGTTTTGCTAATACCTTATACTTATACTTTATAACGACAGCTAAAAAACAAAAACAACAATAAGCCGGCGCGAAGCTGCTATCGTTCCATCCTGACGGATTGACATGCGTGACAGCTAAGTGGAATCCCGGAAAATAAACTGTGGAACTTTGAACAATGAGAGTACAGTTTTTTCGCGCGTGACTTGTATTAACAAATTTGGTCCGTTTAGAAACTTTGCCATGTGAAAGCGAACCGCACCAAGAATAAAAAGCAACATTGTAATAATTTTAATCCCTGTTTCGGAACAAAGCAATCGATCTACAGGTGTGAAAGCACACTTAGTCATTTTTCCAGTGCAGTGCCGTGCACAACCTTGAATTTAATGGCTTCCAAATACCTAAAACATTCCTGAAAGCAGTGAAGAAAATAGGAATCTTGCTGAATATCGGAAGTGTCCTTCAGGTAGATTTGTTAGATTATTCATACTACTAAAAACTCTCAGTACCTATTCTGTAGCAGTATGTGAATCACTTTTGTGTAAGTGCACTTGTGGCACAATTTTTTTCTTTCCTTTCTTTTCCACAATAAAAACAAAAACAAAAAAAAAGATAATCAGGAGCCCACTTCAGTTTTTTCAGGGTATGCTTGCTGTATGACAAAGTAAATTTTCTCTAATAAACACAGTTTAATATTTTAACCTGAAGCTGACACAGCATCCTAAAAAATCAGTAATAATACTATGCTAAAAATTAGATGCGATAGAATGGTCAAAGGTGCCTATGCGTGTGCAACAATTAAAGTTGTTCAGTAATCTAATTATTTACCTTATTCTAAATAAGCCAATATTATGATTATGGAGTTGCTTTTAGAATATTCCTTTCATGTTCCCGTTTTACATGTTATAGTACATAGTGGGCCTGGGCGATAAAACGTTATCGATATTTATCAACGTTACACTTTCTTCGATATCGATAGAAAAATTGTTCGATATAGCGCACGATATAGGCACGTACTATGAGTGACGCAGACAGCACACACAAACACATGCGGAAATGAGTGCTGTGCCTGCCTGTGATGAGGAGATTGTGAATAAAGAATGAATATTATTCTAATTTAAAATAAACATTTGCATTTGAATATTAGGTGTGCATAAGTGAGCATCATCAGTGGCGCGAGATGCGGTGATGTAAGTGACGTTGTTGCAGTTTAATGTTTTGTTAGTCTAGCCCACGAGACGCGCCGCTGCTGCATTATTCATTCAAAATATTAGAGAAATATAGAAGCTCAATGCAGAGAAGATCTTGAATGGGTTAAAACCGAAACCAAGCCATTCACACAGAACGCATATTCGGCGCATTTTTTAGACGGACAAATAAATATGACTGCTGCACTCGCGTCTCACAGAAGAGATGTATAGAAAGCCATGCAAAGCTAAAACAGTTTAAACTTTTAGAAAACACGTCACGAATTTGTGGAGGTTTTTTTCTTTTCACTGCGTCTCATGTGTTTTTAAATGCAGTCTGTGTGATGGGCGATTCGGCTCTTTGTATTTAGCAATGCATAAATACATGATGCTGTTTTGTTCATAATTGTTTATGCAATTTACGAAATTATATTTGATTTATATGAGTTAATTTAGACGTAATGCACGTTTTTATAGAGTTACTTCCTTGCGTTGACAATTTAAATGTGCTGCATTATTTTGCTCATTGTGCCCTCCTGTGGCCTCGGGAGACAATTAGACCTATACAATAAAGGCCTATTTAACCTGCATATAAAACATTCGAAATTAGATATTAGTTTAATTTTTATTGTGTTTGATTGTTAAAACAAAAAATATTTGTTGTTTGTCTCAATAATTTGTGTTAATTATAAATGTAGTGGTTAAATTTACACATTTTTTTTCTATTGCTTTTTTGTTTTTAAAAAAGGTTATAAAAAAATTTCAATAATTATATACCGAACGATATGAAACATTATATCGTTGATACATTTTTTAGCTATATCTCCCAGCCCTAGTACATAGTTAGAGTGGAGTCATTGTCCCCACGTGACGCCATCCGATGTCCCCTCCAGAATTTCACGTATAAACACATAGTTCGTCTTCGTGATGATGCCATATACCATTTTGGGTGTTTAATTTTTAATTTTATGAAAGCTTCAAGTGCAGTTAATTATTTGTATGTGCATACAGACGATGGTGTTGTTGAAGCTCTTTTATTTGCCTTCAAATGGTTGACCACTGCCGTGTGTGTATCCTGTCACAAAATGCAGCGAAAAGTCCTACACGACGGTAATATTGTGATTAAGGCGTTTACATGTCTACACTGCACTTCTGTAATGTGACTAAAATAGGAATACTCCACATGTCTTAATTGGATTTCTGTTTACTTCGAATATGACTTTAGCCGGATTAAGGTAATAAAAAATCTCTGTTTACATGGTAGATTCTTAATCAGAGTATTGTCTTAATCATATTAAAATCGGATTATTGTTGTCCATGTAAATGTACTCAGTGAGGGTTTTAGGGGAACCCACTGAATAATCTCTTGGATGTTTGATGTTTTTTTTTCTAGGTTTGAAATCAATATTTAGTGAACATCACATAGATGTGGTTAGATTTGCACTGGTTTTGAACACGTATGTCAGGTGTTTTGTCAATATAAATCATTAGATGTTATGGCCATTTCAAGGGTTTGATTCATCAGTGCAGTATTGCAAGTATATGTTTATGACACTATGCATCCACAGGCTGCAGTCACTGTATGTGACATTAGGAATAGACATTTTGGAGAAACTGCAGCTTGATCCCACACACAGTAAACAAGATTGTCTGGTTTAGTTTTGATTGCTTGTGTAAGCAAGGTTTATCAGTACCCAGACCTGTGCATGCTAGTTATTAACAAGAAGTTGAGCAGTTTTGTTTTTCAGTCTGGTTTTGAGCTGTAATGTGCTTGCTTAATAAAATCTCAGAGAAAAAATGTAGACTTTTTTTTTGTACATAAAGGACCTCTTCATGGTATGGGATTTTAATGAATGTTAAGGGAACATGTGTTAAGAACAGGTGGCTTACCTCCTTAAGACAGAGAGACTTCTCAGGTACCTCCTTGTAAATAAATTTGCACTGGCTAGATATTTTTGAATGGTAATTGCTTACAAGAACACATAAAGATGACTGTAAAAAGCCTGGATTACTGTAAATGTTTTTAAGCAGTTTTTGTTGTACTCCGCAATTTGAGAATACATCTGTTGACTTCATTTAGCTTCATTAAAGACAGACTGCTTACAAACTCTGTTGTCGTTAGTGTGTCATATTCCCAAATCTTTGATACAAGGCTCTGCACTAACATGCTTGTTTAAGAGCACTTATGCCTAGGGCTGAAACGATTCCTCGAATACCTCGAGTAACTCAAATACAAAAAATCATCGAGGCAAATAATTTGCATCGAGGCTTTGTTTACTCCATTTACTGTAACTACACACGGAACACAGTGTTTAGACGCACAACTCGATAAACGCTGGACCACAGACTGTAAAAAAAAAAAAAAAGCGCTCAACAGCGCAACCTTGTGACACTGAAAAGTGCAGCGCTCTTTTAAAAAAAAATCATTTTGAAGTTTAATAATCGATAGGCTGTATCACGATTTATGTTTTTCCATCCCCAAAATATAAGATGACTTAAAATGATCATTAAGACGTTTGTTTTACCATTTCATGTATTGAAGACTTTTTATGACAGTAAATTTAAGAAAACTCACCCGGAGGGATTTTGTTTTATTCGCACACGTGCTCTTTAAATACATTTTACAGTTTGCGCACATCTATTTTTATTTGTGACTGAAGCGCCCGCACTGTCAAGCCCTGTCTTTGTGAAATATCCGTGGCCTCTCTGCAGGGCACGTGGGAACGTCAGCGGGAGTAAACGGTTCTCGCGCACACAGAACGAGCAGATACGAAACGTGTATAATTATTGACATTTTTTATAACCTTTTTTTAAAACAAAAAGCAATAGAATTTTTTTTATTTAACCACTGTATTTATAAATAACACAATTTATTGAGACAAACAACAAATATTTTTTGTTTTAACAATCAAGCATAATAAAAATTAAACATATCGAATTTCTAATGTTTTATATGCAGATTAACCCTTTAGGCACCAGGGTTTTTTGGAAAAATGCTGGATTTTGACATCAAGATTTCTAATGCTTGTGGCTTGAAAGGGCTTAAAGATAGAGATCTAATGTAAATTAGAAAAATGTTGGGCATGAACTACAGTTTATGTGGGGTGTAAATATACTCCTCTAATTTGCATATTATGACGTCATCAGGAGGCAGCCCTCTTAAATATCATAATATTCAGGAACTAATAGATATTGAATTGATGTTTGAACTTATTTGC
>NW_015506214.1:122645-138111 GCF_001515645.1 Sinocyclocheilus grahami | reverse complement strand
CGATTTTAAATTTGCAAAGTCAAGCTTCAGCTCAATATTGCCAATAATGTGCAGCACAGTATGGGTATCATTACCCTGCTGAAAAAAACATTAGAAACCATCACAGAAGTTCTTATAGTTTCCATTAAACCATTACAAAATTCCTTTTTGTTTTGTGCATTATTCCAATAGGAATTACTGTTGTTCTATTGGTTGCCATCTGCCAGATTACATCCCACCAATAGAATCCATCAAATAGACACCATTATAGTTTACATTAAAACCAATACAATTCCCATTATAACCCTGAAATCATTACATTTTTTATTGCGTTTTGGGAGGGGTTCTATTGTTGTTGTTTTTTTCCAGCAGGCAAGATTATAATGGTATATCTACTTTTACAGAATTAATTTAATTACTGAATTTCACAGAAAATATTTGTTTATTTTTTATAAATAAAGAACTGTATTTCTTAAGTCAATTATTAAAGTATTACATATGTTACACAGGCTGATTTATTAATTTTAAGTATTTGGGATTTTAAGAACAAGTGGAAAATGTGCTGAATGTTTCATTTCATCCAAGTGAAATTAGCAAGCAGTTAGACTGAATTTACATGTGTTTTAAACGCGGAGCCAGGCGCGAGTCGATGCAGGTTGCGCGTGTGCGTCAAGCCTCATCCATACTGCCAGATGCGCTCGCGGAGACTTGCGGTGCGGAGCTGGGTGCATGTATAAACGAGCATTACGATACAGGCTGCGTGAGTGTGGCAAGTGTGAACGGCTCGTCCGTGACGTGGGATTCGCGCCGCATGGGGCAGAGAGGAGTGAGTATGAGAAGGATTCACAGACACAGGCTGTGTGTGCGCTCTTCTGAATTGGGAATAGCGAACATGCATCATAAACTTATTTCAAATTAATCTGTTGGGGAGATAAAATGGGTAAGATAACGTACACTTACTAACAAAAACATCTAAGAATGTGTCTTTTATTCTCCAGTACTGAAAACAGAACCGATAAGGGAGTTTTTTATATGCACTGTGACGCAGCTCTTGGAAATTACCTTTTTTGTTCATTGTCTGTCATTTCGAAGCTTAAGTTGCATACGTTTTTCTTTAGTTTTAATTTGCCTAACTATCGATCTGACCCAGTAGACACCATAATCCCACTCTTGTCTCTCGCCCGCTTTGTTTTATTAAATTTTTTTTTTAAATGGTGGGTGTTTACGCAGTTGGCTAGAGCAGTGCTGATTGGGGAGAACGGAGGTGCCCTCACTCTATTGGTTAGTAAGACTGCAACTCAAGGCTGGCACTCATGCATATGCTCTGGAAAAGTGTAATATCGCGTCCATATCGCAGGCTTTGCGATTAGGAAATCGCAACGTCTCAAATCGCGATTTCGATTAATCACGCAGCCCTACTATATAGTAGTAAAACACATGTGAACAGTAGCCTACTTTTTGATCAGTTCATCAGTAATATTCAGGAAATAATAGATATTGCCCTGCCACCCCCAAAGGGTTGAAATTATCACTTGTTTGTGCTTCGTGAACACACTGGCCTTGCACGGCGGCACCATTGTGCTGCAAATTCAGGAAATAATAGATATTGCCCTGCCACCCCCATCCCCGTTGGGCAAAGGGTCGAAATCATCGCTCGGTTGTGCTTCGTGAACACTCTCGCCTTGTGCGGCGGCACCATTGCGCTGCAAAGATGTACCGGGAGAAGTGCGATAATTAGATGACCGATCGTCATTTCCAAAAGGCAAATATTCCCCTTCAGAGTCAGAATCGGAGAATAACATTTGCAACACTTCCTCACGGTACAACTTTATATTAGCCATTTGGCAATTTTCTCTCACAAATCTCACAGCTTACCCGCACGCTATGAACGGAATTGCTTCCGCATCAATGACACGATAGCTCACTTGCTCTGCTCTTTCCTCAAACACTTTGAATAGGATGGTGACGTAATTTTGGTCTAGAATCAAAGTACTAAATGTCTGCCATCTAGTGGTAGGGAATACAAATGAGATGTTACACCATATTAGAAACTACAGTCTATTTGATTAAGTATGACGTCTTGTCGCAATTTTGCGACTTTGGCGCTAAGGGGGTTAAATAGGTCTTTATTGTATAGGTCTAATTGTCTAAAGGCCACAGGAAGGCGCAATGAGCAAAATAATGCAGCGCATTTAAATTGTCAACGCAAGGAAGTAACTCTATAAAACGTGCATTACGTCTAAATGAACAAAATATAATCAAAATTATCAAATATAATTTCGTAAATTGCATAAACAATTATGAACAAAACAGCATCATATATTTATGCATTGCTTAATCCAAAGAGCCGATTTGCCATTCACACAGACTGCATTAAATAAGCATGAGACGCAGTGAAAAGGAATAAACCTCCACAAATTCGTGACGTGTTTTCTAAAGGTTTAAGCTGTTTTAACTTTGCATGGCTTTCTATTAGGAATGTTAATTTCGGTTATTTTTCCTAACCGACAACCGATGCTCGTTAACCGATTGTTAACTGTTAACCGCCAAGATTATTTTAAATTAGAATTGAATTAAATTAGAAAGGATAAGTGTCTGACCCGTTAAAAAATACTAACATTTGTTTTCCGGGGATTAATTTTACATGCGCAAAAAGCAGCAAACAACAGAACATGAGGATTCACAGGGTCATATATCACATCACGCATCTGCAGCGTTTCTGCAAGCGGGAAAAAACACCATAAAGCTAGGCTATATATATATTATAATATATATAACGAATAAATAGGCCTATACGAGAAACATATTTTTAAACTAAGAAAATGAAAGAAAAACTGTGCAACAAGTAGCCTAGTATGCAGAGTTTTGGTTAATTTTTGTGCTGCGCGAAAGGAAACAGACGGCAGAAAGACGGGCAGACATTCTTCAGATTTTGGTAGCCCAAGTAGCCAGAATTAAAAAAAAAGACATCGGCTGAACTTCACTGTGGACAAATCAGCATGATTAAAAACTTCAGTTATCGCTTTTTTTCTTCAAATAACAAGTCAAGAGAGTAGGGGTGCAATGGATCACAAAACCCACGGCTCGGATCATATTGCATTATCATATCAGATTTTGAGTAACAGATCGGATCATTTAGCAGATAAGCAAAAGAAAAATATGGTTCTTTATGATTTAAATAACAATACTTCTTTGATACCACAGCAATAACTAACATATAGGGATGTAATGATTCACTCAACTCACGATACGATGCGATACGATTTACAATACTGATTTCACAATACAATTTTCTTGCAATTTTTCTTAAAAAAAAAAAAGAGATTTAAGACCAATTATAAATGAAAAAGTGGTCTTTTATTATTTCTCCAACAAAATGCTGCAAGTAACAGATCGGATCATTTAGCAGATAAGCAAAAGAAAAATATGGTTCTTTATGATTTAAATAACAATACTTCTTTGATACCACAGCAATAACTAACATATAGGGATGTAATGATTCACTCAACTCACGATACGATGCGATACGATTTACAATACTGATTTCACAATACAATTTTCTTGCAATTTTTCTTAAAAAAAAAAAAAGAGATTTAAGACCAATTATAAATGAAAAAGTGTCCTTTTATTATTTCTCCAACAAAATGCTGCACGTTTCTTTGTGAAATTGAAATATGTCAAATAATAAAACTAACTTGAAATTTTAAAACAAATCCCAAATCAAATAATTAAATAATACAAATAAAATAAATCTCTTCATATAAACAAACTAATGCTTTGGCTGTGCTTTTTCCATTTAAAATCAGAGGTAATCAGAGCCCGACCGATGTATCGTTTAGCCGATATTATCGGCCGATATGAGCCTGTCGCCACTATATCAGTATCGGCGAATATGCCGCCGATATTAACTTCTTTTTTTTCTTTTTTTTTTTTACAGAACATATAACGCAGATTAAATGCTTCTGAATGGTGTAATTACTTAGTTTGTCCAGCAAAGCGCGCTCCATTGTTTGCTACTGGACCCAGGTCAGTGTAGTGTAAAGATGCGCGGATGAGCTCAAACTTCACCCCAGTCCGCTGCTTCAAATTATCCGCCGCCGCCCATCCGCACCTATATTTGATCATCACATTACAATGATTCTAATTCTTTGTTTTGCATAATGATATGATGAATGGATGGTTCATTTTAACAGCATATTCAGTGACGTTAGAGACTAGAGCTGATCTGCGCTTCACGGCACTTCAGTTCACATCGGTCACATCACATCGCGTGACATGACAAAATACAGTAGATTCTATTGTATTTTGTTGCGCCGCTCGCGTCCGGTGTAGACGCGTTCTGTTGCAGCGCAGACACGGTGTCAGCATAGTTTGTCAGTACAGTCTGTAACGTAGCAGATTGAAAAGTTAGTATCTTTCTGCAGTCCAATAGACGGCAGTGCGGTGGTGGCTTGAGTCTGTCGAATGGTGATTTAACACTACGTTGTCACCTTCTTGGAGAGACTCAGTGCTAAGTAAATAAACATCAATGCCCTCGTCTTTTACTCTCACAATGAGCTTATTATTCGTTTGCTACATTAGTATTGCCCTATGATTTCCGCGATGTAGAAAACATGGACGGAATTGCGGAATCCAGGCATAAAAACGGAATTTACTCTATAACGCGGAATTTCATGGAATTTGTCTTATTTTTGATGAATAAATAAAAAACAGGTCAGTATTATATATATATATATACAGTGGGTACGGAAAGTACCCACTGTATATACAGTGGGGACTTTCCGTACCCACTGTATATACAGTGGGGACTTTCCGTACCCACTGTATATACAGTGGGGACTTTCCGTACCCACTGTATATACAGTGGGGACTTTCCGTACCCACTGTATATACAGTGGGGACTTTCCGTACCCACTGTATATACAGTGGGGACTTTCCGTACCCACTGTATATACAGTGGGGACTTTCCGTACCCACTGTATATACAGTGGGGACTTTCCGTACCCACTGTATATACAGTGGGGACTTTCCGTACCCACTGTATATACAGTGGGGACTTTCCGTACCCACTGTATATACAGTGGGGACTTTCCGTACCCACTGTATATACAGTGGGGACTTTCCGTACCCACTGTATATACAGTGGGGACTTTCCGTACCCACTGTATATACAGTGGGGACTTTCCGTACCCACTGTATATACAGTGGGGACTTTCCGTACCCACTGTATATACAGTGGGGACTTTCCGTACCCACTGTATATACAGTGGGGACTTTCCGTACCCACTGTATATACAGTGGGGACTTTCCGTACCCACTGTATATACAGTGGGGACTTTCCGTACCCACTGTATATACAGTGGGGACTTTCCGTACCCACTGTATATACAGTGGGGACTTTCCGTACCCACTGTATATACAGTGGGGACTTTCCGTACCCACTGTATATACAGTGGGGACTTTCCGTACCCACTGTATATACAGTGGGGACTTTCCGTACCCACTGTATATACAGTGGGGACTTTCCGTACCCACTGTATATACAGTGGGGACTTTCCGTACCCACTGTATATACAGTGGGGACTTTCCGTACCCACTGTATATACAGTGGGGACTTTCCGTACCCACTGTATATACAGTGGGGACTTTCCGTACCCACTGTATATACAGTGGGGACTTTCCGTACCCACTGTATATACAGTGGGGACTTTCCGTACCCACTGTATATACAGTGGGGACTTTCCGTACCCACTGTATATACAGTGGGGACTTTCCGTACCCACTGTATATACAGTGGGGACTTTCCGTACCCACTGTATATACAGTGGGGACTTTCCGTACCCACTGTATATACAGTGGGGACTTTCCGTACCCACTGTATATACAGTGGGGACTTTCCGTACCCACTGTATATACAGTGGGGACTTTCCGTACCCACTGTATATACAGTGGGGACTTTCCGTACCCACTGTATATACAGTGGGGACTTTCCGTACCCACTGTATATACAGTGGGGACTTTCCGTACCCACTGTATATACAGTGGGGACTTTCCGTACCCACTGTATATACAGTGGGTACTTTCCGTACCCACTGTATATATCGACTGTGTCTGTGAATATTAAACTGCTAAAAGAAGATTTAAATAAGAATGTCCTGCATGTTTATTGGATTACCAGAAAATACACAAAACAGAGTTTGTGAAAAAAATATTATTCATTATTATTATTTATTCATTTTAGATGTTTACATTTTACCTGCATAAACCTGCCCCTGTTGGTTTGGTAGTAGCTTGCTTGCCCTACACAGTTACCTTGTTTAATTTCTTAATTCAAGTTATATATATTTTGTTCTATTTGTGTTTTTCAAGTTATTTATAATAAGTGAAGTGAAGTTTACTGTTAAGTGCACTGATGTCAGACTCGCTTTGAATAATAAAGTTTGTTAAATTGTTAAATACCCTGCCTCCATTACATAGGCCTATGTTTGTCACATCATTATAAGTGTTTGATCACCACATTTGAGTTATCATTGCAAAAAATGTGTTTATGTATATATATTCTGTTTATGTAGGCTATATACTGTATTCTATATACAGTACCAGTCAAAAGTTTGGACACACGAATGGGAAGTGTGTCCAAACTTTTGACTATACTATACTATAATATAGCCTACACATAAAGAATATCGGCCGATATATCGGTATCAGTCTTTTTTTACTCCCTAATATCGGCATCGGCCCCCAAAAAACCCATATCGGTCGGGCTCTAGTAATCACTGCATTTTAATCACGATCCAAACAAAGATGCTAAATAACCTACATGTTAATTAGATTGCAATTAGATTACATAATTTCAAAATCTGAAGCAAAAACAGAATGATTTGATTTTAACTTTGTGAATGAGACGCAAATGTCACTCTCTGACAGCAGGTAACGCTTATGGAACAACAAGTATTTATAGGCTGCTGCCCCTTTTATACCAAATGCACGGATCCAATATAATGATGCACTTTAGATTTCTTTCTCCACTGTTTACGTTCACTTATAACCGACTGTGTTTACGAGAATACTTGCCGAGACAGTTATTTTGAGAATTTTGTGTGTGTTCATTCAGATGCAAGGATACACGAAAGAAGAATCAATTCTGTGTATTCTAGGGATGGGAAGATTCGTTCGGTGCATCAGCATAAAAAGATAACGATGCGCTGCATCGGTTTAAAATGTGTGCATCGGCTACAAGTTGTCATTTATATCGCGATGCATCGTTTCTAACATATTTGCATCGGTAAAATATATAATTTATATAATATAACCGATTTATATATAATTAATATATAATTACTAGTGGATGCGCTATACTTTTATTATTTAGAAAGTGACCAATAATCTGTGACCAATATTTTATATGTAGATTGATTTCTCCTCTCTAAACTGTTTCTCAAGCGCGTTCTCTCATCACCACTTCTGCTGCGTGAATATGACGCATCACAACACCACGGAGACCCAAGGAAAAACTGGGATTAAAGTCCAAAAGCTGACTTGAAATAACCTAACAAATCAATCGGGGCTAAAGCGGTTCCATTAATGACAAATTAAATTCACACAATCTCACTAATTTGTGCACGCTTATTCTTAAGCAGACCTTAATGTCGATCATGGATCAAATTGATCCACCATGACAAACAGTGAATATATCTGTGCTGTTTAAAGGGGTCATATGATGCTTTTTTTAAAGATCATTATTTGGTGTATTTGGTGTAACAGAATATGTTGACATGCTTTAATGTTCAAAAAACACATTATTTTTCAAATACTGTACATTATTGTAGGTCCTCTATGCCCCGCCTCTCTCAAACGCTTCGTTTTCTACAAAGTCCCTCCTTCCTACAAGTGCAGTCTGCTCTGATTGGCCAGCTGACCCAGAGCACTGTGATTGGCCGAACACCTAGGCTATTACTTACCTGAACAGTATTGTTAGTAGAACTTCATGGAAGAATGACAGCACTGCTTATTTAATTTCATTTGTATTCATATTTCCCCATGAGTTAAATTCGCTACAGATGTTTTATTGTATTTGTCAGTTTGTTTTACTTTGTTTCTTTGTTCATGTTCTTACTGTATCTTATCTTATGTATAAAACACTAAAAATGCCTGCACACTGGTGCATTTACAAATTGATGTTTTATTTTCATTTCATTAAATATTTATTTTATATTTCAGAATATAAAGCAATGTTAATTCAGCTCTTAATTTGTCATATATATATATATAAACAAAAAGTACTGATAAGAATACCGTTAAAGTACCGAATCGATAAGCATCGTAACGGGTGAATCGCATCGCATCGGTAGCTGCTTCATATGTATCTTTAATGTATCGTATCGTTGGCTATGCATCGAGATGCGTATCGTATCGGCTTGAGTCATGAGATGCACATCCCTAGTGTACGCGCATTGTCTGAAACGTGGCTCTCTGTGCGCGCTTTGAATGAGTGCGCGCAGCTCTGTATGTTCGTGAATGGTTTAAAACACTTGAATGTTTAAATCGGCCAGACTTAGAAACACGTGCAAACGATCAACTACGACCCGAAAGTTGAAAATCAAAAGTAGATTTATTTTAAAGACCAACAGTTTAACACTAAATATTGGACATAAACGAACATGTTAAATATAAAAGTATTTAAAACAGGTAAGTTCATATATTTGTAAGTCATACAGTGCTCAGGACCATGTGCCCCATGACGAGCCCGACGCACCACCACAGAAACAAGAATGAAATGCATTCTAACATAACTGTGGCATTAAACTCATTTAGTGAGGGCTTGGTTAAAATATTGCACTTATATAGGCCGTTCAGATTACTTGTAAAAATGCAAGGAAATACCTTATATCAGCAGACGATGTACGTCTGTGTTTGTGGCACAAGCTAGACTTGTGCCGGTATTCGGTAACGCGATATATCACGGTAATGAAAATGCACAATATTGTTATCGTGGGCTCTTCTAAATACCTAAATAATTATATATATTACAAGTTATTCAGAATTTTGAATGCATTTTAAGAATACGTTTCCCATCAACTGGTCAAAATGCACAACACCGCTGTATGCTGCGTGAAAGACGCGTGCGCACTTTGATGTATATGAGCGCGGACGAGAAGCACATGGCGGAACATGTGAGAGACGCTCTGGATGAAAGCGCACTTTCACTCTCTGACAGCAGATAGCGCTAAACTGCAGAAATAATAATAATAATAATTCATTTAAATGAAACCCTGTAAACAAAGCAGCTGCTCTACTTTCTGTTTCTGAATCGTGTTTAAATGATTTAAACAGCCATTCAGATTTGTGTAATTGCTATGATGTTCATCACAGCACCAAATACTTCAATATTTAGACTTAATAGGCTATTTATTTTACATTTTAATCTGGACTACAACATGCCCTAGATATTGTTTGAAAGTGTCTCTCTTTGTTAACACACCTGATTCAGATCATCTCGTTAGAAGTGTGTTCCGATTGACATGCTCCCTACACAGTGTCCATTGCTCCCTACTCCCTAAGCAGGGGACATCCATTGAAGTTTACTTCACTTCGGAATATTCATTTACAGATTTGCGCTGCGCCGCTGCCTGCAGCGTCTTCACACACATACGAAACTTACTAGAGAAGCGTGAAGTGGGACATAATATACCTCTGTAAATAAATACAATTTAAATTCACGTCTCGCACACTTAAATGCCCTTTGTATGGAACATATACGCTCCCTTCAAACTGGAATAGGTAATGTCCACTTCGCAGGGCACTTACAGTCAAATATAACAAACGTATGAAGCAATAAGAGAAACACACAAAATGTGCAGAGCGGGGGTATGCGAGGACTGGAAATGAGAACCGCTGTTCTGGACATGCCGAAAATTTGAGGCTACAGGACAGCAGCTCTTCTTCGTCTGATGCGCTCACTCAACCAAGCGTTCTAACCACAACCTCGCCCCACCCCGCCCCCCAACCATTCAAATTTATTCTGATGAGCCGCTTTGTGATATCACAAAGCCCGGAAACCAAACGCTGTAGCGAAATGTAGGCTACTAAACAAAAGAAGAAAAAAAACTATCAACACTTTAAAGACATTAAAGCATTTTTGAGATATTTAAAAATGTTTGCTGCATTGTTAAAAAAAACGCTACTTGTATAAGATTGCGTTTTGAGAGTGAAAAAAAAACCCATGAGTAGCGTATAGGCTCACTTCGCATTTTACTAGCCCTATTACATTTAAGACAAGTTTGTACAGGATGTAGTTGTAGTTCATGCATCTTTTCTGCAAAGATATTTAACAAGTGATTTGTTTAACATTTATATCATGTTAACAACGTCATCTGTGCTGCACTAGAGGGTTAATAAAGAAAAAGTTACTTAAATCATGTTGTAGTTACATTTTCAAGTTGACTAGTTAAAAATCGTTAAAAAAAAATCGAGAATCGGTCAAACATTCTAGAAAAATCAAAATTAAAAATTTTTGCCAAATCGCCCAGCCCTAGATACAATCATGCATGATCTGAAAGCATAACTGCATTTATAATAAATGTGTGGTATGAAGACTCTCTTGCTCTTTCTCTTTTCGTGTGTGAGGAAGAAAGTGTGCTCTCAGCCTAAGGACGGTGAGTCAGGTGCTGCACACTTCAGTTTACAGTGTGTCAAATACACTGTGCATCCATTGATACACATAATAGGACCCCTTTAAAGTATTTTTGAGATATTTAAAAATGTTTGCTGCATTGTTAAAAAAAACACTACTTGTATAAGATTGCGTTTTGAGAGTGAAAAAAACCCCCACGAGTAGCGTATAGGCTCACTTCGCATTTTATTAGCCCTATTACATTCAGAGATAATGTAGGCTAAAATGCCGGTTGGCTAAAGCAAAATATTTACAAACATTATAAACACAGTTATTAGTTTCTCTCCAAAACAAATCCTCTAAAGTTATGGCTATAAAAACATCAATCCAAAAACAAGGACTTTACATCATGTTGACAACTTCATGTGTGCTGCACTTGGAATATAATTTTCTTTAACTAGAGGGTTAATAAAGAAAAAGTTACTTAAATCATGTTGTAGTTACATTTTCAAGTTGACTAGTTAAAAATCGTTAAAAAAAAAATAGAGAATCGGTCAAACATTCTAGAAAAATCAAAATTTAAATTTTTTGCCAAATCGCCCAGCCCTAGATACAATCATGCATGATCTGAAAGCATAACTGCATTTATAATAAATGTGTGGTATGAAGACTCTCTTGCTCTTTCTCTTTTCGTGTGTGAGGAAGAAAGTATGCTCTCAGCCTAAGGACGGTGAGTCAGGTGCTGCACACTTCAGTTTACAGTGTGTCAAATACACTGTGCATCCATTGATACTAATAGAATAACGCTTTAAATACGGAGAATGAAACTATCGAGGGCTCAGTCCAAGTGTGCAATAGGTGAGCTAAAGTATATCAGTGCTAACCTTATTTTTTTTATTTCCCTTTTCGTCTGTTTTAGTATTTAAGCCAATGCAGACTCATGCACAGCTCATAGTCTTTTGGTAATACGATTGTATTCTATGCCCCACATGGATATCGTTTTGGAACGAGCTCTGCTTCTTGGTCTGGACTGTCACCAAACACAAGCAGAAATTCCAGTTGGCAGACGGATGAGATGAGAGATGCTTTTAGCCAATGACAAGATACTGTCTAAATGCCTCTTGGCGGAATAAACTGCTCAACTTCTGTTGCTTTGCAAATGAAGAGAAGCACTCGTAACATGCTCGACTGTTTAAGATCCTTATCGCTCAAAGATTAAACCTTTGCTCTGTCCACTGTAAACAGTCTTGACATGATTAAAGTTCTTGTGTTATAAAAAGATAACAAGGCCAGATGTATTGTCTTTGTCTGCTCAGCTTGTTAGTCAACCAGAAATGGCACTCGTAGTGCATTTTACTTGCGTAATGTGACTTATTTTATCCACTGTGATATGATTGGATGATAAAAGAGACCTGTGTATAACAGGTGTTTTTGCTGTTAGAGGTTAAAAAAATGAAAGCTTGTTGACATGCTAATAGAAAAGTCAAAGTATCAAGAATTTTTTTGTCTTTGGAATAACATTCAGGGCAAAATGCCCCCACCTTACATCTTATCTCATTTATTGAATGGTTATGCTCTCACTAATCTTGACTTTCAGCTAAACATTTCCATCTGTGTAGTTTTGAGTGTAAATGGTTAATTTTTTGGATAATTGTGTTAATGTTGGATAATGTTTTTGTGTTTATTTTTTCAATTTGTGAACTTAGTCTTTCATTAAGATTTGGTGGCATTGTTTGTATTTAAAAATATATTTTTATTATTTAATTATTACCATTAATAATATAAGATTTTTTAACATTCTGCAAAAATCAAATGACAGCTGGGTAAACCCACAGTATAACCCACAGTTGAGTTGCCTATCCAAATGTACAAATGTTTCCATTTAATTTCTTGATTAATAATTTAGAATATACATCATCATTCTGTTGTTACTTAAGGAGATCATCTTCTCTAATCTAACCCTACCAATGAATTGTTCGCAGTGGTCCTTTTTGCTTTAATTTTGACCGTTTATGTTTTTGTAATGGCTGTGATGTGTAATGCAGGACTGACGAACAGAACCTGAGACGTTCCCTCATTCCCAACACAGGGGCTCATTGTTGCCACTTTTGCTCCTCCATTAAAGCACACTTAATTAGTCCCATGTAAACAAATGGGACTTGCTGGGCTCTTATAGAAATGCAGAGTGCTCATTGAACAAAGTCTAATTTGTGTGAATGTGTGCACATAGTGAGGTGAGCAAGGGACCACGATTCAGGCTCTGAACTTTTTTTGGCATGATTTACATTTACAGATTATGCACCTGTAGAGACTGCTGTTCTCTGATGTTGAGAGTTAAAGCATACATTTCCAAGTTTAATAAGCTCTTGTATTAATGAGCACTGTATTTATTGCAAATTCAAGGTTGTGGAGAGTGACAACAGGAAATGTCGTATTTTCTATGTCTTCGTGAAACTTAATTTCTTAATTTTCCAGGGATTTGAAGGATTTGCATCACACGTGATTAATATTTGATTGATGGTGTATTTGTGCTGTTTGGTTATCAGGTGTCACCTGCTTTATTTAGATTGATTAAGATCATAATCATGAATCCCTTAATCCCAGATGTTTTAATTGGATGTGATGAGTGAGTAATTGATGGGCATAATCTGGCATGCATTTGGTTGTTTACACTCTACCAAACTGGGTTATGCCATGTGCTTTGAAAATGTTCCAAGAACCGATTATGGGGGAGAATAATTCAACGTGCTAATCGTTTGAGAAATGTATAAAAACGACAACAACACACAAAGCGTGGGATTTTATTGAGCATTGAGAATTTTTGCATTGCTAACAGAGGCAGGCCTTGTTACTGTGGTTAGCTTGGGCTGTTTCCTTTCTACTATCCCTTGCCAAACCTGAGAAGATTTACTTCTGTGAAATTAAACTGATTGCTACATGCCAATCCGAGTTTTTCAAAAACAACATGAGTGCTGAGTGCTGAATGCCACAAAACCATAAACACAAACTCAGGAAGCACGTAGAGTAATTATATTAAACATTGTTTTTTCATGAGATTGCAAGTCACACACTCACTTTTTTCCTTTTTATTTTATTTATTCATTTTTTTAATTTTTAATTTGAGTGTAACAAACAGTACTTACCCAGACAACTTGTGACAATTATTCAAGTCTTCAATGCCAAAAGTTCTTAGCTTGTGCTCTTATCACATAGGTGGCCATTTACACAGGACAGGCATCTAGAACAAACGTTGCATGCTAAGTACAACACTGTCTGGGAAAAACAATACATGAAAACTGCAAAAGATTTTCATTAATGTCTTTGATAAGGTCACTGAAGGGCTATAAAGCTCAAGCCAGTAAACCCTGTTGAGTGTAGTGAATGTGATTGTTACAGTGCTGTTCTGAGTACTATAATCTTATAAAGCGTTTCTTGTTTTAATAGGTTGCTGCTCCGGACCATTTGACAATGGAAACTCATGTTCTTCCAGAGCCTCTTCATTTCACAGGTCACACTGTACCTCTGTCATTGTGAGAAATTCAGTCTCAGGTGGGTTTTCTACATGTATATAGAATTGTATATGTATGTAGGATTTGTCAATTAATGTTTAGCTGTTTCACATGACTCTGAGCTCAATGTACTTGCTTTACCTGTCTCTAGCAGAATTAATAGTTTTTATAAAGAGCTGAGCATTAATCATGCTTGTGTTTAGGATTTTATTTGGATTGTGAAGCATATTGTTTTGTGAAAATGTTGTGCATATAGACTAGGGGTGAGAATCACAGGGTACCTCACAATACGATACTAATCACGATACATGGCTCACGGTGCGATAATATCACGATACAGCAATTATTGCAATAATCGATATATTGCTAGACAATCCTATAACGATACATCACTATGTCTGTCTAACTATGAAAACAAAATATCTGTGAAAAGGTTAAGTGCAAGTTTTCCCTCTTTATTCAAGTCCGAACTGTTAGAAAACAGCACAAAATGTTCTGTAAATCAAATTTAACGTTAAGTTAATCTTTTTTTTCTTGGACTTATTAAAAGCTTACACTTTGTGTATTAATCAACACATTTAACTGCTTATCGACTTGCCCACTGGATAACAGTCCATGCTGATAGCTGCTCCGTGGCAGTTTTTTAGTTCTTATCTCCTTAAACATGCATAGAAGTAGAGCTAATACAGTGGCTGGAAATCTGTTTATCCTTCGGTTCCTCATGCTTCCCCATCTTCATAGAGAATGCGGTTTATGGTGGCTCAGAGCGCTTTGGAAAGAAATTGAAAATAGCGCGACTGTGATTTCCACGCATTTTTAGATGCTGGGTGCAGGGAAATCTATATAGAGCGCCTTGTTGTATTAATAAAAATATCTATATTTGGTTCCAGATATTTCTCGTATTGCATGGAGAAGGACAAAGATATATAGCCATATCGATATTTTGTCCCACCCCTAACATAGACCCATTGAACTATCATGTCTTTTTGAGAACATACTAGGACAAACTCTCTTTTTCCTCTCTCCTTCTCGAAATACCAGCAGGCTGCATTGTTCGGAATGAAGGAAGGCTTTGCATGCATGGACTATCAAAACATTAATCCTCCATATTGGAGTGTCATGTAGTGTCAGTAGTACCAAATGGTTCTTTTGTAGCTTCTGATTATTGTGGGATCAGTCAGTCGCTGGCCGTCCTTTTACCCAGCAGGGTGCCGTCCTGGCTGGCACTCTTCTCTCTTGAATCCAAACCCTTATTGCTTGCTGTTTTGAGGCGACATTGTTTAGAGATTTTGGCCAAAATCTCCAATTAGGGGGGGGGGGGGGGTTTTTTTTGGGGGGGGGGTTGGGGTATTTTTTAGCCATGTTT
>NW_015506214.1:8642-122635 GCF_001515645.1 Sinocyclocheilus grahami | reverse complement strand
TGGGCGGGGGGGTGTTTCATTTGAGGGGGGAGTTAGGGTATTTTTTAGACATGTTTTTAAACTACAATCAGCCAACCTAAATGTTTCGTCACCCAGTGTATTTGTGTTTTATAAGATATAATGTTGTTGATTCATTATTTATATTGTGAGGAAGATGCTTAAAAAAACCTTTCAAACTCTGTATTGAATTTATTTTAACTAAAAAAGACAAGTAGACAGTAAGTAATAAAATAAGAATAGATTAATGACACGCAATGGCACAAACAAATACAATAACAAGATACAACTAAAATTAAGTAGGTAGGTTTAACAGTAATATTCAGGTACAGAAATACCACAGAAACAGAATCTATTTAACTTTAAAATAACACTGGTTAGTCTTCAATGTATAAATAAACGTTAATGACAGACAGCAGCAGGTTTATTTAGGTTGCTTGTCTCTTTAAGACCTCATGCACGGATCAAACTGTTACACATAAGTTTTGTTTCTCAACTGTTTACGTTAACTTAATAGCCTGTATAACGACAATGTTTAGTGTAAATCAACTGTTTACATGAATACTCATCAAGACGGGTTTACGTGCAATAAGGCGCACACTCTCAGATGCATCTCTATGTGCGCGAGCTTTGGGTGTGAGGCGGCTCACCGAAAGTGTCTCAGTCACAGAGCGCGCAAGTACTGAATTGAGCACAATGTTTAAAATTGTAAGACTCAAAATCACGTGCAAATAATACATTCCGTCATCTGTCGCGAGTGTCTTTCACATTGAAATATTTGCGGGAATTTCCCGCGTTACATGCGCGGAAACTGGGGGAATCAGTAGAATTATGCGCAATCCCGCGCCAAAATTCAAGCCCTGCTCTACAGAGTTCATCTGTGTTTGGAGGCAGCTCAGAATGAGGTTATTCAGTCGATCAACTGGTGGACGTTTGCAGCTGTCACAGACATGACAGGGAGGTAGCGTTGTGACTCTGCTGTCCCGCCGTTTGTATAGCCAACCATTTATACATCAACCTGGGTGACTTACAGGTGAAGTCTTGTTTCCTTTGCTTGAAGGCCTGGCTGTCTTTGCAGCAATTTTATGCATTTATTAGAGCGTTGATAGATTTAGAGTATTTCAAAAGTTTTTGGATAACTATACACTGAAAAAATGTATCACGATTTCCACAAAAATATTAAGCAGAACTATGCTTAATATTTTCAATATTGATGATAGTATGCTAAATAAGCACCAAATTGTGCACCAAATCAGCATATTAGAATGATTTCTGAAGGATCATGTGACACTGAAGACTGCCGTAATGGCTGCTTAGACAGAAATTACATTTTAAATATTCTGAAATAGAAAACTGGTATTTTAAATGCTACAGTATTACTGTTTTACTGTATTTTTGGTCAAATAAATATAGCCTGAATATAAGAGACGACTTAAAAAAAAAATCTTACCTATGCCAAACATGATCATTTTAAACTAGAATTTTATTGTGTTTTACTTGATTTGTACATTTTGAATATGCTTTTTAGGGATGGGTTCATCCAATTGAAGGGAAATCCTATATCAATATATTGGAAATGTAATATAATTATATTACGCATGTATTATATATAATAATAATAATAATAATTATTATTATTATTTAAATATAAATATTAGAAAAGTTTATATTTTTTAGCCCTAGAAAGCCCATCTTTTGATTTTGATCTTTAAAAAGAGAGATTTTTGCCACAAACAAATTAAAGTGCATAATTCAAACAAGCACTCATACATATGCTTAATTCTGTTGAGGTCACTGCATGCATAATGTAAGCAGATGAACATGAGAACATATACAAAAACAGACAGGCTTATTCAGAGCCGTTTGAGGCCTTAAAGTTTTGCGTACTGTACTGTGCTCTGGAAAAATGTAAATCTGCAAATTCATTTTTCATACAGCAACATGGCCATTTCAGATATACATTTTTCTACTAATTGTTGATGGCCAGGCACTGCAAGGAAGAGATTGGTTTTTCTAATTTAAAAATGCAGTATTTTGTTTCCCCACACCCTTCTGTCTGCTCTCAGTAGGAAGTCCGTCTGTAGCAGCCTTTTTGCCAGCAGGTGTGTGCCACACTAAAGTGTGTGTGTGTGTGTGTGTGTGTGTTGGGACAGTGTGTTGTACTGCGGAGAATAATGGTCTTCTATTGAATTCATCATCCGTTCCTTTCCACATTGGAGGAAAATAAGATTAAATAGGTGGCACTGGATGTCAAAAGGAAACATAAGGGCCCTCCTCCTGTTGTGAGTCACACACTGGGGGTCTGTCACAAATCCCTCCATCCAATCTGCCTCCTTGCTTTTAACAGTGTTTTTCAGCTTGCAGGGCTTTTCCATTCAGTCTTCCTTTTCATTTTCAGCCAGCAGCATGTTCCTCCCAGAGGTTTTGGATTTTGTTTTCCCTCCCCAGAGAGAGCCAAATCACAGACCGAGTTAGTAGGCTCCTGTTTAATAACCAAAGAACGACTTATAATACCACTGCAAAAACTCACCGCAGCCCTATAAAAGAAAAGGAATGAAAATCTGTGGATTTGAGTTTAGAGGATTTCTTAAGTGCTTCCCTGTATTTGTTAATGTTTGTGTTGTCTTTATGGTATGGTAGAATGGGTATTTTCTTTTATTCATGTTATGTTTAAAGTTTCTTTTTGTTTTGGCCCCACATGAAAGTTATTACTCTAATATGGCTGATTGACACTAAGGGCTTTTTCACACCTGGCTCATTTGGGAGGTTGTTTTGGAACCTGGCCCTTGTTCTCGCTTTCATTTACTCCAGTTCGCTTAGGCAGGCTTACATGAACACATCAATCACTCTCTGAAAATAATCAGTTCATCAAAATAATCAGTCAGAGATTGCCTGAATGAGGTTGTCTTGGCCCGTTTGAAAACTAACTCTGGAGTGGTTCACTTGTGGTGAGCAACCAATCCGACTCAACGGATAACAAACCAAGCTGTTATGTAAAAAGCAGCAATGTGTGATTCTGTGGGTGAGCTCTTTACTAACTAACTTCTTGATGGAACATAAGGAGACAATAGGTGTACTCTGGCCAATGAGAAGGCAGTTTTACTCACATGTGACTTGCATAAACATATTTTGTTTTGCTTTGAAATGTTGCCTTGTAAACCAAGAAGAAAATGCAACATAGTAACAGTTTTAAGTCCCTGTGTTGGATCAAAGCAATCAATTCCCTCTAATATTTGTACTTTCTTAAAGGAGACATATTATGCCCCTTTTTACAATATGTAATATAAGTCCCCAGAATGTGTCTGTGAAGTTTCAGCTCAAAATACCCCACAGATCATTTATTATATAATTTTGAAAATGCCTAATTTGAGTGGAAGCTGAAACACGCTGTTTTTCGTGCCTGTCTCTTTAAATGTAAATGAGCTGCTGCTCCCCGCCCTCTTTTACAGAATAGAGCTGCGCATTCAGCTCGTACCTGCTAAAAAAACATCTGTTTTGGTTCTGATTATCATGTTTATTGCGCTGAAATAATTTGTTTTAAACAATATTAGTTTAAACTTCTGATATAGGGTTTTCTGAGAGCACACATCTGAAGCACAAGGACAGAAAGCGGCGGTCACAGCATGTGAGTACTAAACTAAGTTCTCATTCACACACAAGTTTATGTTAAAAACACATGAGTTACAAAAACAGTCGGTCATGTCTATGAAGGTAAACAGCTGGGAAATAAATTGCATGTTTATTTTAGATCTGTGTGGCAGCAGAAATATACGTTACAGTAAATAAACCAATAAATCCACTGCTCTCTTGTCTCCTCTGAGGCTGGGACTCTAAATAGGACTTTAGAACTGATGACTGACAGGTTGACTAATTTCTCGGACATGACGCTTTGTGTTTGTATTACCATCTAGTGTTCTGTGCTCGTCTGTGCAGCCAAAGACAGAAGAGTTAGCATGTTTTGCTCAAACTTTCACCATGGCATTAGAGCTGGTATACCGTTGTAGCTTGCGAAATCAAAATGATGGCGCTGTGGGTGGAAACATACAGATTAAGGGGCGGTAATATTATAATGAGATCCCTTTGCTACGTCACTAGGGGAGCGAAATCAGACACGCTCATTTTTTCAGACGCTTGCAGAAAAAGGCTTACCAAAACAAAGTTACTGGGTTAATCTTTTTCACATATTCCTTGGTTGGTAGATGCACCCGGGACCTGATTATAGCACTTAAAACCTGGAAAAGTCAGATTTTCATGATATGTCACCTTTAACAAACCCTGTTACGTAAATAGTGAAATGCGTGAATAAATGATACATGATTAATAAGACGGTTTCAATTACTCTATTAAATTAGGAGTACTCATTTAAAAAAAAAAAGTGGTGTGGCTTCTGTGTGACTGGAGTGACGTTGGAATTAAGGCTGTATTTTCACTTTTGCAAGTAAGTTTCGATCAAATTATGATATGATGGTTTCAATTTTGACATTTAACACACCCATTCAAGTCTATTTTTATACATTTTTGCAAAAACCTATCAGTCATCAACATATAATTGTCAGCTTACTAAATTACCAATATAATTATTAGTGACAACCCCACAAATGATCTATAATTAAGCAATATCACACAAGCAAGAGTGTTGTTGTTTTGAATATAAGCACGCCTGTATTTCAGCTGTAAGGACAAGATAACTTTGTGGATGGAAAGTATAGCAGCTTTTGTATGCATGACTATGAATTAGTACTATTCATGAATTAATTCTGTCATGAATTAATAATTTCTCTCAACTTCAAAACTATACTGAAAAGAAAAACAGTGGACATGCAATTGATATGCATTTAAGTCTGATAAGCATTTCGTCTGCTTTAAGAAATGTCAAATTTTTTTTACCACATATTTTGAGTCTGTTTGTCTGTCTGTGCAGGAATAACTTCAAAAGTACACCGCCATGTACATGTTTTCCCCCTACATGGCCCTCAACCTGAAATGAGTTTGCTACTTCTAGTCTGGATGTCATGATGCAAAATATACATTATTGAGAATGTCACGATGTCAATATCAAAATACTGATTGTAGCACAGCCTGCTGATTAGTTGCCTACAGTGGCTCACTATGGAGGTCACCAAGCATGAGAGCAGGAGACCGCAGCTGTTTTTATGCTGTTCTCATGGCAAGTCATTTTTCATGTGTGTTTTGGTTCAGGCCTTCTGGCTTTTTACAGCACCTCTGAGGAATTGAGTTTGTGCTCCGCCTCCTCTGTTTTTTTCCCCCGTATAATTTCTCTCTCTGCTCCCAGCTTGTGTTGTCATTTTGAGTGCTTTGAGTTCAGGTCCAGGAGAGAAGCATAACTGTGATTTTGGCTCGCGTGTCTTGATGTAGTTAGTGAGGTTTTGTGTTTTTTAACCTGCTGACCTCACTGTGACCCTGCTGTGTCTATGGCGACCGCTCCAGCTGTAAGAGGTTGTGGCAGCACAGGGCTTTGTGGCTGCATTCCAGCGTTGACATGTCTGCACGCGTAGAGACAACATTACAAAAGCCCGGCCCCTGCTGAACATTATGGGATGGTAACTTGGAGACTATTTTTCAGGCAGCTTGAGTATTTAAAGGTGACATATCATGAAAATCTGACTTTTTCCATGTTTAAGTGCTATAATCGGGTCCCGGTGCATCTACCAACCCAGAAAACGTGAAAAAGAACAACCCAGTAAATTTTTTTTGATGAGCCTTTCTCTGCAAGCATGTGAAAAAAAAGAGATGATGTAGAAAGGGGATCTTATTATAATATTCCAGCCCCTTAATTTCCACCTGTGTTGCCGCCATTGTGTTTTCGCAAGTGACAACATTGTACCAGTTCTAACACCATGGCAAACGTTTGAGCAAAGCATGCTAACTGTTCTGTCTTTGGCTGCACAGACGAGCACTGAACACTATTTAGAGTCTTCGCCTTAGAGGAGACACGAGCAGTGGATTTGTTGATTTATTTACTGTAGGGCAAGGCAAGTTTATTTATATAGCACATTTCATACACAATGGCAATTCAAAGTGCTTTACATAAAAGGAAGTAAAATAATCAATAATAATAATAATAATAATCACAACAATAAAAACAAGGAATTTAAAAACCTTCTGTTAGTAATGTGCTCTTAAAGGGTTAGTTCACCCCAAAATGAAAATTCTGTCATTAATTACTCACCCTCATGTCTTTCCAAACCCATAAGACCTTCGTTCATATTCGGAACACGAATTAAGATATTTTTGATGAAATGTGAGAGCTCTCAGACCCTCCATAGAGAGCAACGCAACTGTAATGTTCCCAGGTCCAGAAACGTAGTAAGGACATCGGTAAAACAGTCCATGTGACATCAGTGGCTCAACTTCAGTTTTGCGAAGCTACGAGAAAGCAAAAATAACAATTTATTTAACAATTCTTCTCCCCCGAGTTACGTCTTCCGCCATTTTGGAGAGTACCCAAGAGTAACCATCAGCGTTGTTTACTTTCAGAGGAGAAAGTGCGCGCATGAACGTAATCAATGTTGTTTATGCTTAGGGGAAAGCGTGCATATAAGAATTGCATATTTTTGCAAGAATTGTTGAATAAATTGTTATTTTTGTTTTCTTTGCGCTCAAAAAGTATTCTCGTAGCTTCACAAAACTGAAGTTTTACCGATGTCCTTACTACGTTTCTGGACCTGGGAACATTACAGTTGCGTTGCTCTCTATGCAGGGTCTGAGAGCTCTCACATTTCATCAAAAATATCTTAATTTGTGTTCCGAAGGTGAACGAAGGTCTTACGGGTTTGGACCGACATGAGGGTAGGGGTGGGAATCACCAGAGACCTCACGATACGATATTATCACGATACTTGTGTCACAATACAATATTATTGCGATTTTAAATATATTGCGATTATTCTGTTATATATTGCTATTTATTACCTTTTTCCAACTTCAAATTATGTCCCCAAAGGTAAACTTTGACAACATCAGAAAAAAAAAACACAAGCCAATAAAATAACCACACATTTACTGAAAGTAACACAATAAAAATGGACAGAATTTATATTAATATTGGTAACACTTTACAATAAGGTTCATTAGTTAACATTAGTTAACTACTTTAGATAATGAACTAAAAATGAACAATAGTACTTCAGCATTTATTAATCTTAGTTCATGTTAATTTCAAAATTTACTAATGCATTATTAAAATCAACAGTTGTGCTTGTTAACAGTTAATGCACTCTGAATTAACATGAACTAACAGTGAATAACTGTATTCTCATTAACTAACATTAAGAAAGATTAATAAATACTGTAATAAATGCATTGTTCGTTCATGATAGTTAATACATCAACTAACATTAACTAATGGAACCTTATTGAAAAGTGTTACCTTAATATTAAATATCAATATATTATTTTTATTCACTTCTATGTAACACTTCTATAAAACGTTTAGTTTTTTATTTTTTACCAATTATCCAAATAATGAATAGTCCTAAAAAGCTATTATTAACAGAGCACATGAGCAGAGCATAGCGTCACTGAAGGTAGCATCATTTTAGCAGCGTCGCCCAGTACTGCTGAACTAGCCCACACCATGTTACAGCACAGTAGCGCTACTGCAAACTGGAACAAGTAGGCCTATACTGCATAGAAATTTCCTGACAGTGTGTTATTTATCAGCATTTATTAATCTTAGTTCATGTTAATTTCAAAATTTACTAATGCATTATTAAAATCAACAGTTGTGCTTGTTAACAGTTAATGCACTCTGAATTAACATGAACTAACAGTGAATAACTGTATTCTCATTAACTAACATTAAGAAAGATTAATAAATACTGTAATAAATGCATTGTTCGTTCATGATAGTTAATACATCAACTAACATTAACTAATGGAACCTTATTGAAAAGTGTTACCTTAATATTAAATATCAATATATTATTTTTATTCACTTCTATGTAACACTTCTATAAAACGTTTAGTTTTTTATTTTTTACCAATTATCCAAATAATGAATAGTCCTAAAAAGCTATTATTAACAGAGCACATGAGCAGAGCATAGCGTCACTGAAGGTAGCATCATTTTAGCAGCGTCGCCCAGTACTGCTGAACTAGCCCACACCATGTTACAGCACAGTAGCGCTACTGCAAACTGGAACAAGTAGGCCTATACTGCATAGAAATTTCCTGACAGTGTGTTATTTAAGTGAACTTTGCTTTTCCGGTGCACATGAGCGGTACACGAGCGGAACGCACATTCATAGATCGGAATATTGAGCGGAGCGTCAAATCGCGCAGTGACGAGCAGAGTGAAACATGCGCGCTGAACACTGCGATGTGGGGCACGACGCGGCGCGCCATATATATTATTATTATATGTAGCCTATATTTTCGGTGCATCCCTACTTGCATCCCCTCCTTGTTTACAAATCCGAAGTAAGTCCATACTTCCGATTTAAACTCGGACTGGGCTTTCCTGATAACTTTCCGCGATGCCGCCCTCTTTATTTTACCAATTTAAGGCTGATTTATACTTCTGCGTCGGACCTACGCTGTAGCCTTTACGCCGTAGGTTATGCGTCAGTTTTCATTTATACTTCTGCGTCGTTGTCAACTTGCAGTACACATGCAAACCGCTAGTCTGCAGTGTCCACGGGCATGTTACTGGTGTAACCCGCAGAACCACGGCAAAAGCCGAAGAAGCGGCTCGTCGGAGAAGCATTATAGCCGTGACGGCGGCAAATAAATATCAAATCATTAAATCATTATTTAAAACTACAAAAAGAAGACAACAACGGAACAGGAGATGATGGCATTCTTTCAATCTGCACAAGGACTTGTACCACGGATCAACATTGTTTGTTGCGGACAACTACTGATGTATAATGCTATGTAGTATAATAAATGATAAGACACTTGTTCTTTGCTTTGTTTTATTTTATATAAGAAGGTGTAACATTAAAATATATTAAAGTGCACATAAACACACACAAAACTCAAGTACATATGGAGGGAGGGGTTCTAGCGGTCTGCGTAGAACTGACGTGCTGTTAGATTTTTGGAGAGGTGCACGTCAGGCTATGGCGTATGGGTGTGCGTCAGTGCGTAAGCTACGGCGTAGGTCCGACGCAGAAGTATAAATCAGCCTTTACTGCATACTGAAGGTGACCCAACTGACCTCAACACTAAAAAAACTCAACACTACCATCTAGTGGATTGTAAAGAAATTGATTTTATTATTCGACCAAATAGTATAATAAAAGATCGATACTTGGCGTCCGTGTATTGATACAGTATTGCCATGGAAAATATCGCGATACTATGCTGTATCGATCCCCCCCCCCCCACATGAGGGTGAGTAATTAATGACAGAACTTTCATTTTTGGGTGAACTATCCCTTTAACACAAACAAACATTCTCAAGCTTTGTTCAACCTCTTCCCCACTAAGTGGAAAATCCTCCCAAAATACCTAACTATTCCACTACTTCACCCCCTACTTACTTTGCCCATCATAAACCAAACAAATAGAACTTAGAGGTCCTACCTTTAACTGATTAACCAACAAACTTGTCTTTCTTTGCTCACATTCTCTTTACCTTCACAGCACTTACTTTAACCTTCTGTTTAAACGAAAAAAATTATTTAAAATGAATTAAAATTGTTAATATATCGCTCATTATATTTACTTAAACATTAATGTCACCATGTTTTTTGCATTCCACTTGCACCTGTTTTTTTTGCAGCTTCTCGTGCATAACGTGGTGTAGTCAGTGCTAGTTCAAATTTAAAAAATGCTTCTACAAAAAAAGTTTAATCTGCAGAAATGGCTTTGTTTAGGGATCTGTGCCTTTGTGCATACGGACAAGTAAGGATTGTGTTTTTCAGCAATAGTGTGCACCCTTAATTTACAGAGAAAAGAAGGTCATGGTCAAATCTGTAGATGGAAAAATCTCCATACAAGTTCTTTGTGCATTTTTTTTTCTTTTTTTCTGCTTGTTACTTTGCACTTTTTGTTAGAAAATGTTTATTTACTATTTATTCAAGTTTAAGGTATCTAATATTTTGATACTTAATTTTCATGATCTAAATATTCTTAAAAATTAAAAGTTTGTTGTCATTTGGAAGTGTGTTGGCCTTCTTGCATTATTATGCTTTTATATTATGATTATATATTCAGTGGCATAAAATGGTCTTTAAAATGACATTGCTTATCGCAATTATTTCTGGGGCAATATATCGCACAACAAAAAGTTGTTATCGTGAAAGGCCTATTCTAAGAATAGAAAACGATTATACATAGAATACAGTGCAATCAGTTCGGACGTAGCACAGTTCTCATTCAGTAAATGCACAGCTTGAACAGATGAGTTTTGAATCTGGATTTAAATGTGGCTAATGTTTTAGCACATCTGATCTCTTCTGGAAGCTGGTTCCAACTGTGGGCAGCCTAATAGCTAAAAGTGGACTCCCCTTGTTTTGTGTGAACCCTTGGTATTTCTAACTGACTCTATCCTAATGATCGGAGTGGTCTGTTAGGTTTATATTCATTGAGCATACAGTGGGGCAAAAAAGTATTTAGTCAGCCACCAATTGTGCAAGTTCTCCCACTTAAAAAGATGAGAGAGGCCTGTAATTTTCATCATAGGTATACCTCAACTATGAGAAACAAAATGAGAAAAAAGGGCAACGAAGGAGTGGCTTCGTAAGAAGCATTTCAAGGTCCTAGAGTGGCCTAGCTCATCTTTTTAAGTGGGAGAACTTGCACAATTGGTGGCTGACTAAATACTTTTTTTCCCCACTGTATCGGCAATGTATTTTGTATTTATGTCCTAGGCCATTGAGTGATTTATAAATGAGTAAAAGTACTTTAAATGCAATCCAAAATGTAACTGGAAGCCAGTGTAAGGACTTGAGGACTGGTGTGATATGCTCAGATTTTCTGGTTCTAGTCAGAATCCTGGCAGCTGCAGCTGTCTAATAGTCTTCTTGGGAAGGCCGGTGAGTAGGGTTGGGTAGAAAAGGCAGAAAATCACCGCGAGCGTCACGCGTGCTTCAGTATTTGTGTAGTAAACAAAGCCATGTTTCCACCATTCATACATACAGAGGCAAGCGGAACATACAGGATTCATATTTAAACCGTCTTTTTGCATTTTAATATTCACAGACACTAGTTCATATCGTGGTTCGAATTAAGTGGCAGTGGCTACTTTTGATTTATTCGCCCAAAATTGACGAATTCCATGGCATTTCGCGCTATAGAGTAAATTAAGTTTTTATGAATGGACTCCACGATCCCGTCCGCGTTTTCGCAGACACCATATGGCCCTAGAAATGTAACCACACTTCAGAACATTTCGGCTTGCCCTGTGTGGTGTTTGAGCGAGTTGCAGGGGTGACCTCACGTCACATGGTCTCTCTCTCTGTAGCGTATGCGCCCAGATGCGTTCTCAGCTACTGAAATTTGGCACCGATTGATTTAACGTGAATCAGTACTCTGTAGTACCAACGCAATTCGGTCGGTACCCTTAAAAGTACAGAGTTCAGTACCCAACCCTACCGGTGAGGAGGCCATTACAATAATCCACCCTGCTGGTGATAAAGGCATGAACAAGTTTCTCCAAGTCTTGACTGGAAACAAAACCTCTAATTCTTGCAATGTTTTTGAGATGATAGTATGCTGATTTAGTTACAGCTTTGACATGACTACTGGAACTAAGGTCTGTCTCCAGAATCACACCAAGATTCTTGACTTGATTTTTAGTTGTTTGACCTTTAGAGTCAAGGTATGCATTCACCTTGAGAACTTCATCTTTGTTTCCAAATGCAATGACTTCAGTTTTCTCCTTGTTTAACTGAAGAAAGTTCTGGCACATCCAACTGTTAATTTCATCAATGCATAGGCAGAGGGAGTCAATGAGGCTGTAGTCATTTGGCGATAAGGCTAGGTAAGTCTGGGTATCATCAGCATAGCTGTGATAGGCAATTTGGTTCTTTCTCATTATTTAACTTAGTGGGAGCATATACAGGCTAAACAAGAGTGGTGAAAGAATTGAGCCTTGTGGGACTCCGCATGTCATGGACGTCCACTTAGACTTATGCTCTCCTATACTCCCATAATAACCTCTCCCTTCTAAGTATGACCTGAACCAACTAAGAACCATCCCAGAAAGCTCGACCCAGTTTTCCAGTCTCTCTAGAAGTATGTTATGATCGACAGTGTCAAACGCTGCACTGAGATCTAGTAGTATCAGCACTGATATTTTGCCATAATCAGAAATTAAACAAATATCATTTATTATCTTACTGAGCACTGTCTCTGTGCTGTGATGCGGTCGGAAACCAGATTTAAAATTGTCCAGGTATCCATGTACACAACGCTGCTGCCACACAGATCTAATACAAACATGCCATTTCTTTCCCAGCTGTTTACCTTCAAAGACATAACCGACTGTTTTTGAAACTTGTGTGTTTTTAACATAAACTTGTGTGTATTTGATAGTTTAAGTGCAATAAGACATTAGTTTAGTACTCACATGCCACTGCTTTCTGTGCACATGCTTCAGATGTATGCGCACCGAAAACTGTAAATCAGAAGTTTAAACTAATATGGTTTAAAACTTATGAATTCAGCGTGATGGACTTGATAATCAAAACCAAACAGATGTTTTTTAGCAGAGTATCTGAGGTATGAGCTGTAAAGGTACAGCCCTATTTCAGCAGCTCATTTGCATTTAAAGAGACATGCACAAAAACAGTGTGTTTCTGCTTACAGAAACGGCAATTTAAAAATTATATAATGACCTGTGGGGTATTTTGAGCTGAAACCTCACAGACACATTCTGGGGACGCCTGAGACTTATATTACTTATTGTAAAAAGGGGCATAATAGGTTTCTTTTAACTAGAATAAAGCTAATAGATGATGTGTACAATTATGTTTTTCTGTTAAAAATTTGTATTTTTCCTTACTTGTTCTTTTTGCTAACCCAGTTTAAAGTCAACCAGAAATGAAAACATTTAGCATATGGATTTATTTTAAATTACCTACACTATACTTACAAACAAGTATTTTTTTATTTTATTTTGAATTTTTATTTTATTTATTTTGTTTTATTTAAATTATATATATTTAATTATACAAAATATTTATTTATTTATTTATTTTTGACTCGTACACCTCACATATTAGAGGTAGGGCAGAGGAAAGTTTGTGCTTAGGAAATATTTTTATAACTCCTCCTGTTGATGCTGATGGTGCAGAAATGATGCATTTGGCTTTTAACACAATTAATTTTGGTTGTGCGTGTGTAAGGTAGGGTTGTGTTTATTAATGATTGGATTACCGTTTGTCTTTTGAATTGTGTTGAGGTCATAGAATATCTTCCCAGAGTTCATAGTTTGTCCCTGGTTTTCTAAACAGACTTGTGGCCAAAATTCATCTTAACCCATTACAAATCTAAGGATTTTAACCTCTAGCATCCAGACCCTGACCTGTTCATTACCATGCCAACAGCTTTGTCACCCTGACAGCAGTTCTGCACATTCTCCATCACACTAGCTGGAGTCTGCGTCTGTGAGGGACAGAGGTGTAGCTGATACAAACACCGAGCAGATTATAGCAGCTCACAGTGTTTAATAAGCTGGCTGCTATCTTGCTAGAGTGACAGGGATGAATAGTTTCACAAGACTGGACTTGTCTTCGTAGAGTGAATGTTTTCTTTAATTGCCATTTCATTTTCCCTCTCTCTATTGCTCCCTCATGCTTTCTGCTTCATTCACGTTATTGTATTGTCTTTCATTTCCAGCTATCCATCTGCCATTGTTCTCATCTTGTACTCCGGTGCAGTCTATTCGTTGGTATTCTGACCCTAACCAATCCTTTCCCCCTGAATATCCAGGAAGATTCAGAAATATTGTTAAAAGAACCTGATTCTAAGTCTCCTAATGTCTTGATCATGGCTATAGACTTTGAAAGGAAAGGAAAAGGAAAGTATGTGATTTGTGGCCAAGAATGGTGACCCATAGGCTACTTGAAATTTGCTCACTGAATGGGCTCTGACTCGGGCCAAGAAGAGCATTGTATGTGTCTCTTTTTAAGGGGCTAAATATCAGTCTCTTATCATTCTCTTATTTTATACTTTCTTACATTATTAAGTCTCGGTCCTGTTCTCCAACTCTTCCCAGACTGTTCCACACTGCTATCACTTTTATCCATCCCTCTTACAAGTCTCCTTACTCTGTGCCTTAATCTTTCTCTTTAGTGCACATACTTTCTCTTGCCTGGCTTTTTGCAGCTTTCTGCCACGTTTTGTGGTCTCAGTGCTGCTGTGCTCCAGTCAAGTGCTCTTCAATCCTAAGGAGGCTTTGACACCTTGCCTCCTGTCCACTGGGCTTAAGTGGGGTTTAGCGCTCTGACCTGACTCATGATCAGGCCCTTTAGCTCAAACAGCAACAGCATGGAGGGTAGACGAACAGATCCTGCACCATGGCTAGAAAAAACTGCTCCTTAATGAATCATGATGAAACTTGGAGGGGTAGAAACAAGCGAAGAATAATAAAATGGATGGGAGTAAAAAAGTTCGAGACATTCAGATCCCTGCAATTAATGATTAGGTGTTTTCTAGGTTGAAGGACATGTTTGCTCTCCCTCAACTCTGCTGTTTTATTTGTTCGTTTCTTTTTCCACCTCTCTCCGTTTCATTTCTCACACTGTGACCTCCTCACACATTAGCCCTCCCGCCTACTTTAAACGAAGATTGCATTCTTGCATTAAAAAGCCTAATAATTCACGGTTCATAGCATCTAATCAGTTAATTATTAAATTCAAACCATCTGTAACACGCTCTGATCTCGGCCCATGCGCTGTGGAGCGTAGAGCAGCATGGCATCTGCAGAGTCAAGAAGCTGAAATGAAAAGGATGGTCCATATGGTCGAGATTCAAAATGGCTCCACTGGAGGCGTCGTGATGCTCGAGCTCGGTGCCATGCTGTTTCCGTGAGGCAGAGTTTCCAGTGTCCTGCCAAGATGCCAAGGATTCACTGTCTCCGAGGCTGGCTATGAACCAGCAGTAGGGTTTACTGTAAGAGATTATGCAGGAGAAGGTGAAGATGGTGCACGGTCAACACTCCTGCTGTCAGCCATCTTAAAGACTGCAGTACATGTGTCCTGTCCTCTGTGTCCTTCCACGCATAAACTCTCTGGCCCTGGCCCAAATGTCACCCTCAGCCCTTCTCAAGAGTCCTGTGCTATGACCTAATGCAGTATAGATTGTCTGGTAGTGTTCGGGCTGAGCAAATAATCGAATGCGATCAACCCTCTACGCACACCTTGGCAATATAATCGCCATTGGCTAGTACATTTTTTTTGTTTACTCGCCAGACTGATATACTATTTTACACACACACACACACACACACACACACACGTTTACTTAGCTATCTAAATGGGGACATTACATAGACTTCTATTGTTTTTATATACAGATAGTTATACACTTTTTAACCTAAACCCACCCCTACCCCTCACAGAAAACTTTCTGCATTTTTAAAATTTCAAAAGTAAAAAAAAAAACTGTTTACTTTATTTTTATAACAATTTTACTAATGAGGACATCCACAAATTGAGGTTTTTGCCGATTTTGTCAGGTTTTGCTCACTTTTGGGTACAAATTTGCTTAAATCAAAACAGGGACGGTAATAGATGAGCGCCAACCAACGAGAGCTGTTCGCGCATTAGCTCCGCCCACTGCCGAGAAACCAGCATATCTTCTGCTTGTTCTTAAAAGCTGAATAATTCTAAATTAACTGTTATTTTGACAGGAAAATACAACAGACTATAGTTTACATGTAGCGCGTCGATTCAGCGTGGTATGCAAGGCTCACAGAGAAACACAGCGCTATCAGTAAAGCCATGGCAAGTCGCGCGCCTTCATACTAGTTAACGGTAACGTTACGTCAAATACAGGTGCGCTGCGTGCTACATACTGCGCATCCATTGAGTACATGACATGATCCATTGAGCGCATCCAAATAGTACAGATCGCTTGACGGAGAGCGAAACTCTCAAGCACTCAGTCAGCGTGTTTATCGAGTGATAATCTGTGTTGAACGCCTCTCACACACATACTGGCATGATTTCAGATCAATGGCTGAATGATGTGACGTTCCTTTTTCTGTTCTTGTGCATGTAAACGTAAGTGTTTTAAGTGTGCACATGTGTAAGTTTGTACCTGCAAATGCAGTCAGTGCTAGCGTTTATTTCTTACAGAACTCTTGAGATGAGTCGCAGGTTTCGGGAAGTATTTATGTAACGTTGAAAGGCTTCCTTTTTTTCTCTCTCTCTTTCTGTGCCTGTCTGTGCTATAATAAAAGCTGAAAGGGAGGAAACTTGGCAGGAGCTCATATTTGAGACTGTTTTTGTCTCCCTAAGGACATTTCCTACTCTCTTTTCACAGCTGGAAAATACATTGTCACTTATATCGCTGACTGCGTGTTAAAGATAAGGGCTTCAGAACGACCAAATTAAACCGAGGGGTTTATAGAGAGCGTCTCTGCTTGAGTCTTATGGACCGCACTTCCGCTGCGTAGTAAATCTCGTCAAGGCTTCTGCTTTTTCCTGAGTGCTCGGGGTGGCGGCAACCTATTGATTAAGAATATGTTTACACAAAGGTTGCAGCTTGACGCAGTCTAGATTCACTGAAATCAAAATCTTTCTCACAATTATCTTGTGGAGCAGGGCACTCATGCTTGTGTTTTGTGTAGGCCAACTTGTAAGTGCTTTGGGTAAAGAGAATCTGTTAAATCATCTTGGGCCAGTTCCTCTTTGTTAGTAAAGGCTATGAAACTATTGAGAATTTTGACTTGATTTAGACTTTCAGTTTAAAGGAACACTCCACTATTTTTGAAAATAGGCCCATTTTCCAACTCCCCTAGAGTTAAACAGTTGAGCTTTTTTTTTCAAATCCATTCAGCCGATCTCCGGGTCTGGCGATAGCACTTTTAGCTGTAGCTTAGCGTAGATCATTTAATCTGATTAGACCATTAGCATCTCGCTCAAAAATGACCAAAGAGTTTCTATATTTTTCCTATTTAAAACTTGACTCTTCTGTAGTTACATCGTGTCCTAAGACCAACGGAAAATGAAAAGCTGCGATTTTCTAGGCTGATATGGTTAGGAGCTATACTCTCATTCCAGCGTAATAATCAAGGAACTTTGCTGCCGTACCATGGGTGCAGCAGGCGTAATATTACGCAGCGCCTGAAAATAGGCTTATTGAAAGTTACCTAGCTGGGGACTATTTTCAGGTGCTGCGTAATATCATTGCACTTTCAAAAATAGTGGAGTGTTCCTTTAAATACTGACTCAATCTGGGAATTCACCAGCCATCTTCCTGTTTTTTGTTGAGCTTTAAAGAATTGTTCAACCAAAAATAACAATTCTGTCATCATTTATTCACCCACACATCATTCCAAACCTGTATGGCTTTTTTCTCTAAAACACAAAAAGAGAAATGTTACTTTTTCTTCTCGATATATAGATGAACAGACCCAAATTTTAGCCCTTATTCAGTTATAATCTTTCTATCCACTGTAGCTTTTATATCTAATTAACACTTCAATGTGCATTTCCTCTAAGGGTGCTATGTTTGACTTTTATTTAAAAAAATATAATTATATTAAATTATAATAAAAATTGAGGTCAGTACTTTTTTCTTTTTCTTTTGTAAGAAATTGATTTTCATTTAGCAAGGACTTAAATGATTCAAAAGTGAAGTGAAGACATTTGTCATGTTATGAAAAATAAATTTAAATAAAATAAACAGTGTTCTTTTGAACATTCTATTCACCAAAGAATCCTGGAGAAAAAAAAGTGTCTGTATATTGTGTACTTTTGATCAAATAAATGCAGCCTTGATGAGCAGAACAGACTTCTTTCAAAGCAACTAAAAAAATCTGACCAAAATTTTGGTGGTAGTGTAAGTTTTTTAAAAAATCATGCAGATTTCAGATACAACCAAGAATGTTTAAAAAAAATTATGCCTTTAACTCTTGAACTAAGATGCCACATTTTTAACACTGGAAATATCACTATTTCCTGAGAGTGTCAAATTATAATAATATGAAGAAGGAATTTCGTTCCATTTGTTCATCCCACAATAATGGTCACAGAAAAAGCTATGTTTGACTTTTATTTAAAAAAATATAATTATATTAAATTATAATAAAAATTGAGGTCAGTACTTTTTTCTTTTTCTTTTGTAAGAAATTGATTTTCATTTAGCAAGGACTTAAATGATTCAAAAGTGAAGTGAAGACATTTGTCATGTTATGAAAAATATATTTTAAATAAAATAAACAGTGTTCTTTTGAACATTCTATTCACCAAAGAATCCTGGAGAAAAAAAAGTGTCTGTATATTGTGTACTTTTGATCAAATAAATGCAGCCTTGATGAGCAGAACAGACTTCTTTCAAAGCAACTAAAAAAATCTGACCAAAATTTTGGTGGTAGTGTAAGTTTTTTTAAAAATCATGCAGATTTCAGATACAACCAAGAATGTTTAAAAAAAATTATGCCTTTAACTCTTGAACTAAGATGCCACATTTTTAACACTGGAAATATCACTATTTCCTGAGAGTGTCAAATTATAATAATATGAAGAAGGAATTTCGTTCCATTTGTTCATCCCACATTAATGGTCACAGAAAAAGCACCAAGGAATGTTTATGTATGTATTTATTTATACATTTTTTACTCTTCCTCAGACAGAGATCTGATCATTTCCTGGCATGTTGTTGCTTGTCTAATTGTGGATTAGGTGAAAGGTTTAAAGTTATTGTGTCTCTCACACTCTCTTTCCACATCCCTCGCTTCCCCCCCTGTCATTTGTGCTCACATCACTTTCTTTATTCCCCCCTGCTACTCTGACATGTCTATTCAGCTCACTTTTTCTTTTCCCGGCCCCCGCTCAGTCTCTCCCTCATGGTCTTACTCCCCTCTGTCTAAATCCAGCTGTTGTGTTAATAGTTTTCCTGCCGCCTGGAGAGCCAAGTAATGAGATTCCAATTGGAAACCAAGACCTTTCGGCTTGAAGAGACGTTCATGTTTTTTATTTATTTAAATGTTTGTTCCTTTACTTGACTGGGCAGCCTCTCACTTTGCTTTGACCTGTTTTCTTTTTTGCCTTTTCTTCATTCAGCCACATCTTTGTGCTTTTGGTTTGATACTTTTAATATCCTTTATCCCTTTCAGTGTCACTCAGAGTTTTTCTGTCTTTCACATGCCTTTGTTAAGCTCAGATTCAAGTTGAAAGTTTAATTGCTAGAAATCTATATTGATTGTAACCTGGAACAAGTGTGTGAAGATGATATGGCTGTGGTTGTTTTCTACAACTTTTCTCTCACTTTTTTCTTTTGCAGCTGGACAGACTTTATTGATGTAACTTCTCCATATGGCTTTAAATTGTTTTACCTTTGACTTGACATAACTGTACTTTTATTTATTTATTTATATTTTTTGTGCTACATTGTGCTGCAGATGCTCAGATGCTGTGCTATCATAGCTGTCCAGATTCATTGCAATTCTGATTCATAAGCTCTTGGCTATTCAATTGGATTCTTAATTTAAATGCATTTCAGGTATAATGTCCATAAATATAAAAAAATATTTCTCTCCTAATGCTGCATATTATATAACAGTATTATACAGCAGTGTTTCAGACTGATACAAATCAGCTCATAAGAGTTTGTGAACTCAAATTTACAACTCACAACCTAGGCTCACTTGAAAAATGTACCTCTACCTACATTTTTGCATAAACTTACCTATGCAATTTACTGTGTTTAGCATCTGAAATGAACACTAGAGATAGTAAAACAGCAACAACTTTTATTCCTTTTCAAACAATTTATGATTACAGGGCACTGAGGGCAGATTATCGATTAATTGAAACTTATTTTTTGTTCTTTGCACAATACTATGACCTCAAAATACTTTCACCATAGTGCATGATTTGTGAACCAATACATGTTGATGTTTGCATCACATAGCCAGCTCCATATGTATGGCTTTTCTGACTATAGTAAACTTGCTTCATAGATCACCTGGTACAGCATTGCACTTGTGAGTCCCGTGAAACATGAGTCATGTTAAAAGAGCTCAAAGACTTGTAGATGCATGCTAAAATGGTATGGTTGCTTCAGCAAATGCATTTTTACTATTGCTTAGGTTTACTGTAGGAGCCACAATACTTAAAACAACCAACATAATAAACTGTGCCAGATTCATGTTCATTTAAGATAAAACTGAACACACTTAGCTCTACTCACTGCACATTTCACTTTGAAGGTGTTGCGAAATGTGGAACAGAATAGCATTTTGCAGGCTGGTTTGTACATTCACACTTACAAAACACATTCACAATGATTCAGGAGCAGCAGCATAGATTCAGCAGGATAAGAAATGTTGTGCACCTGTAAATTGGCAAAGAGTAAAGGATCAGTGTTATTTTAAAAATCAGTATCGCAATTGTTCTGAAGAATATTGTGATTTTAATTGGAAAATCAATATTTTTATGTAAATGCTAATACGTCTTGGATAGTGTTGAAAGACCACTCCTTCACCTATCAATCAGTTATTGCGCTAAAACAATTTTTTTTTGTACATCTGGGGTTGTTAACAGACTCAAAATCTAAATATAAATGGGAGTGTCAGTGTCCTAAGAGCCTTTCTGGACAAAAACCAAAATTAGTGAGTCAGGAAAGATGTATGCTAATACCAGGTGAACGTCAATCTGTTTCGGTTGAATGCTCCTTTTCATGTGGTCATCTGAGATTGATGTTAATACCAAACAGGGCCCGAGCCAGTCTCCTGTCTTACGTGTCTGGCCGCATCCGTCTCCCACTCTCCCCCTGCCTGTTTTTGGTCTTCACGTGGAAGCAGGCCTTTGCCTGCTCGTGCGTGGCCTGAAGGTGGAAGTGTAATTTCCTGTGGCAGACAGGCTGGGAACAATTGGTGGGGGGTGGTTGAAGAGAAACAGGCTGTGAACACACTGCCCTATGATAACTCAAAGAGGCAGGCTGCTGCGTGGCTGCCGAGACAAAACCGAAGAGGGAAAAACGAATAGCTAAGCCGCAAACCCCCCCCTTAAACTCCCGGCTCTTTCAGGAGGGTTTGTGTTCAGCCAGGCCTGAGAGTCGGGTTGTTGTGTTTTCTCAGGCTGAAAGTGGGGAGCACAAGAGAGGTACATTAGTATCGCCTCATTGCCATTTATTACGCTCCTTTGTTCTTCTGGAGTGCCTTCGTAATATGGAAATAATTGAGCTCTGATAGAGCAAATGCCAGGACATTGTGTTTTTGTGTCTGTCATTCTTTAGTTCCTTGTGCTTGTGTGTTTCATAGTGTGATGATCTCCATCAGACAATAACAGAAGCCTAAATTGTTGATGATGTTGCAGATGTTTTTGAAGATTTGCAATCTGAGACTGTACAGAGGACATGACACAGCTTTCACATAATCATAACTCGTGCATGCATTTGTTATTTTATTTGTTTAGTTATGTATTTATTTTGTTATTTATTGTGTGTTGGATCTCGTAGATGGTTTTGTTAATCAGTCTTCCGGTAAATTTTTGATAGAGAAAGAAATCTGTTCCGCACTAAACCAGTTCACTCTCTTAAAGGATTCAATCTTGTTCGTAGGTGTTGTGTCCATCTGACTGTCCATCATCGCCCACTCTATGAGTCTGTTCCAGACCTTATCAAACAGTATTCATTCTAACAGCGATGGAACCTCATCAGTGACTGATTGGGAGCAGTCTCCATGTGAAATGACTCGCACAAATAGCACTCCATGCAGGAGACTTCCTTAATTCATTCCAATAGAGTGCAGTAGTGGGGTTCCGGAAGTACAAAATAACATTCACTTTCTCCATTGAGGAATTGATTTTGAACTATAACTTATAAACCTTTAAAGATGGACCTACTTTGAGCTGCAAGGAAGTTAATTGATGGTATATGCTTTTTCTGAAGCTATCAACCTGCATTATTTCAACTTTAAAAATATGTAAATAGTTCCTGGTAGGAAAACTACATGACCCATGATTCTGCAAAAAAGTCTTTACCAATCAGACAGTCACAAACAGATGCCAAAGAACATTTTAGTGCCCACCCACTTTATGAAGGATTGAGAACTAGGGTTGGGTACCAAAACCCGGTACCAATATGGCACCGGTACCTATGTAACCGGTATGTACTAGAACCGAATCAGAATGCAGATTTCGGTGCCTCATTTCGGTGTCATGCCTGAGCGATCGATTGAAATATTTCCTCTGGTTCTCCGAAACGGACGTAAGAAGCATCATCACTGGCACCGCACGTGAAAAATAATTTCCCAAATCGGAAAGCTCTAATAATACAAATCTAACACATCTTTGTAGTAACGAGAGTGTCCATGTTTTCACATTCCGACTTAAAAGCACAACTCGGGAAATGAGAGCATCCGAGGAGCACGTGAATGCAGTAATTACACTTGCTCTGATGGCAGCATGTAGCCTTCGGTTAACTAAGCTAAACATGCTCTTTTCCCCGGACATGTCCTCTTTTTGGACCTACAAAAATGTGTCAGGCCGGGATTTCTTAATTGCCCAAAATATCTGGGATTCGGCCGTTTTCTTAATCCCTCTCCCGCTGAATCTCTGACCATTGCCGCCTGCTCCCGCAACATGTTTATTATAAATTAGGGTGACCATACGTCCTCTTTTCCCCAGACATGTCCTCTTTTTGGACCTACAAAAATGTGTCAGGCCGGGATTTCTTAATTGCCCAAAATGTCTGGGATTCGGCCGTTTTCTTAATCCCACTCCCGCTGAATCTCTGACCATTGCCGCCTGCTCCCGCAACATGTTTCGCTCCCGCGATTTTCGTGTCCACTCCTTTAAATATTCTAATATTGTGTATAATTTTGGCACATCAGGGAGCCGCTCTCAGGATGCGGTGTATTTACATATTTTTGAATGAACGTTTGTGCTGTTTACTTTTACTTTCGATTTCGCGATCACACGCCCTCTGTGTAAAGGGAGCAAGCACGTCTTACAAGATCAGATATTTGTCAATGAGCTCAGAATCTGTTGAGCAGCAAATACTCAAGCATGGTCTTGTCAGTTTCCCAAGTGGGTTAAAGGTTTGAAATATTGCATAAATTACATTTGCCTGAAATGCTTGTATTGAAACATTTTGCATTCTACCTATGATACAACTTTCATGGTCTTCTACATTAACTGTTCCCTCCTGGTGGAATGACCTGCCCAGCTCAATCCAAGCAGCTGAGTCCTTAATATTTTCAAGAAACAGCTGAGAAAACATCTCTTTCATCTTCATTTGATCCTCTAACTCTAGCACTCACTATTCTAATGCTACTTCTAATTTTATCTGTTTGTTTTTTTTAATTAAAGGGGCCATATGATGCGATTTCAATTTTTCCTTTCTCTTTGGAGTGTTACAAGCTCTTGGTGCATAAAGAAGATCTGTAAAGTTGCAAAGACTAAAGTCTCAAATCCAAAGAGATATTCTTTATAAAAGTTAAGAGTCAGCCACGCCTACCTAAAACTGCTCATTCTAACACGCCCCCACATGTCTACGTCGCTATGTGGGAAGATTTACATAACGCCGCCAAAATGTTCACGCAAAGAAAAGGCGTAACTTTTATTCTCGCTGTAGTTTTGTTGTTTCCGCCGCCATGTCGTTAAGACACTGTGTACTTCGTTGTGAAAGCGAAACTACTTTGTTTGGTCTTCCAAAAGAGGACGATATCTGCGTCGTCATGCCTGGAGCTGATCTGTGCTGGTTGCTGAGGAAATACTACAACTTTGCGCTGTCGATTGCCGGATCGGCTTTCACCGTGGACGAAGCGTAGTCCATCCCGGAGTCGTCACATGTCCTTCCGGTCGCTCCTTTGTCGAAATCGCCAGCCACGCCGTTCTCAAGCCCACCTGCCTCTGCTCACTTTAACCCTCCCTCCATTCCTCACGCTAGCCCCCGGCCTCTGCTCACTGTAGGCCGCCGTGTGTGACGCGGTTTCGTTGTGAAAGTGAAACTTTGTTTGGCCTTCCAAAAATGGACACGACTAGAAATCAGTGGTTAAGTTGTATTTACAACACTGTTCCAGAACACTTCAACCCAAATATTCAGATGTGTGCAGCACATTTTATGGAGGACTGTTTCCTGATCCTGGGAGAGTAGACTACAATGCCGGCTGTTCTGACTCAAAGCGTACGTTTTTTTATATTTAAAGAGTTTTTATATTTTATATATTTAAAGCAAGTTTTTTGGGCAGTGTAGAGTAGGGCTTGTTGTTTGTCATTTCTCCGATCACAAATGCAGACAATCACAACGCACTGGATAGCTGGCCAATCACAGCACACCTGGCTTTTTCAGACCAGTGAGATTTGTAAAAATCGACGCGTTTCAGAAAGGCGGGGCATAGAGGAGAAACAATAATGTACAGTATGTGGAAACTAATGTGTTTTTTGAACCTTAAACCGCATAAACACATTTCATTACACCAAATACACCAAATACTGTTCTTTTTAGCAGCATCATATGACCCCTTTAAAAAACTTGATCTTCTAACATTTGCACTCTCTATTCTCTATATGGGAAAAATACTTCTGGAACAAATGTCACTGAAAAATTGGTTGACTGCTTTTGCGCTTTTTTCCCCCAGGCATGTTGCTTAGCAAACCAATCAGCCTTTTAGGCTGTTGTTGTGATTTCCCGAATCATAAAAACTCATAGCGTGCACACAAATATTGGGTAAGATTGTTAAATCGATTGAACTTTTTATTAGTAGTTTTCGGTTTTAAATGAATGAATTATATCTGTCGTCATCAGTTATTTTTACAGAGCTTGTTGCTCTCCCAAAGAATCCATGTGATGTTGCCTTAGATTTTAGCCAAAACGAGGTATCTTGAGAGAAATGATATTTAAGTTACCTAGATTTTAAAACAGCCTTTGTGCCGCAAGCCCGTCAATGATGCCTTGAAATGTTTTTAGGTTTTTGGATCAGTATCTCTCCTGATACAGAAGAGCAGACAAAACTGTGCTTTGATTGAGACATCTGTATTATAAATCACTGCTGCTTTTCTGACAGCCTTTTGTTTGTGATTTAAGGAATAGTTCACCCAGAAATGAAAACTGTCATTATTTGCTCACCCTCATCCTCTGAAACCTGCATGATTTTCTTTCTTCTTTGAAACACAAAAAGAGATCTGGCACAAAAGGCTAAAACCAGAGACTGTCAAGCTCCAAAAAAGACAAAAAATAACCATACGATCGCCATGTTGAGAGGAATAAATCGATAATTCCCAAATCTCTTCCATGCTTGTTCATATTCAAACCTGGTGCCTCAAGATGCATTTCACCAGTTTTAAAGTCAATTATGTCAGTTAACAATATATTTGTGGTTGTGCCCCTTTTTTTCCCAGCGTTTATCATAGATATTTTTCCTTCAGGTCATCCTTTTAGTAGTTTGATGTAGGCTTTTAGTGATTAGAGTTGTAGTTTTGTCAGCTTCCTGCCTCTTTTCTATCGATCTGTTGGGAAGAACTAACTGTTTTACCCTTTTGTTTTGCTCACATGGAGGACCCAGAGAGGATGTGTATTAATCCTGGGTGCTACCTCTAATAGAATTATCAACTCCTGATGTTGTGCACACCATAAATCTTCGCCCCACTCGCTGTCTTCCTTTTGTCAGAAAGTGCAAGAGTGTGCACTTCTCCTGCGATGCACTTTCCAAGTGGCGTTTCATATTTATTTCCCCTGCCCTGTTCTGCGGAGGGAGCGCAAGCGTGTTTCTTTGCAGGCAGGGGGTGGTTTTTATGTAATGTTAAGAGTGTTTGTATGTTTGTTTCAACTGAGAATGTGCCACTGTGAGATTTCTCTCGTACGTACACAGTGAAGCAGGCTTTTAAATGTGCTAGCTTTGCATTCACTGACATTAAATGTTCTTTAATAGCAGTGAATTATACATAAAGACCAATGCATGTTTTAAAAAGTGTGCTTGGACAAACCTGCTTAATAATAGCCCCGCTTTTTGGGATCCACATTCATTAAAAAGGCATGGTTCTTAAGTGAATGTCACAGGCCCATCGGTGGTTGGGCATCTTGCTAGATCTTTCCTGCTCTTAAGATAGATATGCCAGACCTTAGTGTCCTGTATCAAAAGACCCTGTCCCACATTTGCCTTTTAATCTTCGTTGGATCTGCATAGGATGTTTGTACAGTCCTGACACAGTTCTGTGAAACCTGCGGGCCACAGCAATCAGTCATGAAGATCTCCCTCTTGTTATTAGTGTGGGACCGCAGAGACTTTTGCTTTTTATCAGATACACAGGCTTGAGAGCCATCTTATGCCCAAATGTTCCTATTCGTCAGTCATGGGCTCATTTGCAGTCAAGAGAATTTATTTCTCTTTTCGCAAATTCAGACATGTATAAACATGCTTTTCTCTTTTTATTCTCGTTTGTTCATCACACATGCAGCGTATGTTCTTCCATTCACAAAGCTCTTAAGAATGGTACAAGTGGAGAAATCTCATATTGAATGTATGCAGAGATTCTCACACACAAAAAGCAACGGGTCCCGCTTGCAGTAACCACTTTCGCTTATAGATATCAGATCTCAGCTGGCCCACCCATCATGAGTGGGAGATCCATCTTATTAACCGTCTTGTCCTGCTGGGACTCAATATGCAAAGGAGATTGTGAAAAGCTGAATGCAGGAGTAATGCAGAGAGACGTGCAGGTATGTTTGACCTGGCATATAAAAAACAACGTCTTCATTAGCAAACTATCAGCCTGTCTCCAAATGGCATGTTCTTCTGTTCCTTCAGGTGATAAGTTAAGGTGATAATTCACTGGAATTACATTTTTTATTCCAACCCTATATGGTCTTCTGTTGCAAAAGACGATATTTTGAATTTTTTTTCCATAGAAAGTCAGCGGAAATGACATGAGGGTGTGCAAATGATAGAATTTCCATTTTTGCCAAACATTTACCTTTAACACAGTTCATACACAAACCCAGGGATGGGTTATAATGAAAGGCTTGTTCCTTTAGATGAGATGCACACGCATGCTGCTCGTGTGAGTTTTATAAGCAGCGAAGGATCAGTGGTCTGTGCTGGTTGAATAGATCCCATAGCAGAGAAGAATATTCCAGCGCTGATTCTATTTGCATTAACTCAGGGAAAAACCAACACTACCCCTCCAAGTGTGATTCACAGGTCAAGGTAATGCTCATATCTCGCCTGTCAGCAGAAGAACGACAACAACAGGGGTGATAGAAAATGCACACACAAATACAGATACAAGCAGAGGTGCAGAACATTATGTACCAGATGGATGAATTAACTGTTTTGATGCACTTCCTCCTCTCTGCGTTTGGTCTTGGACATGGATTGTGGCAATGCAGTTGGGGATACTTGTGTGTGTGTGTGAGAGAGATACAAAGAGAGAAAGCGTGTCTGTGAGTGACCTTTAGTGGTTTGGGTTCCATCGGGGGCAGATTAATTACTCTGTAGCATTAGCATGATGGGCCCTGTGCTTGTCGGCTCGCAAATGTCACCTCATGAACTTCAGCCGCTCTGATTAGAAGTGAATTTACTTGCTTAAGAGATTCCCTCTTTCCGTTGTGGAATGTTTTCCCTCCCGTGGCCTCAGTTAACTTGTTCCTTCAGCGCTCCTGAATGGTGACTTGAATGGATAAAAATGCCTCTGTCAGGGATTGACGGGTACAGAGTTGCCATCGTTGTGTGCGATGAGGTAGTTACAAGCAATCTAAAAACAGCGGCCAATTTGTTATTGGCACAGTGGAATATTGGGTGGTACCTCGCGTTTAATTTGAGTTAGGATAGCAATTGTACATGGTGAATTCAATCTGGGGCACTTGCAGCACTCTGTACTCTGTTTGGAGAGGATTTGAGAGTATAGGCCTACTCACAGAACATGTTCTTAGAGCGCAACTGATATGATGAAGTGAAACGTAACACAGGAGTCTTGAAAGTCCTTTTTTAAAGGGTTAGCTCACCCCCTAAAAACAAATGGTCCTTTACTCACCTTCATTTCGTTTTAAACGCATTTGTTTATCTTTAGCCCTATTTGGACGGGACTAGTTTTCCAGGGGGTCGTTAGAGAAATTTGTTTCACAGACGTACTTTGCGATTTTATTCCCCTCCGAATCTGCCACGTTTTTGCTTTTCTCACACAACCTCTGTAAAAATTCCATAGCAAATTACTTACTGTTTTTCAAAAACTAATCCTAAAACGAATAAAATGTGAATGCCTGTGATTGTCGACAAAGATATTTTTCACAACCCGTTTCCTTGTGTGTTTTGGCCAACGTGAACTACCGTAGATGTTCTTACCGTGCGCATTTTTTATATGTTTGCCTCCCGGCAAAGAAATTAATAAAAAAATTAAATCAAGAGCCAGATCACGTAAACTGTTAATTTGTTTGGGCCCTTCTCACCATTTACATAATTTAAGACCTACTCTGGGCCCTTTTGAAGAAAACATCCATGAAAAGGTTAAAAATCTGGGAGTTATTTTTGATCCTGAATTGAAATTTGACAAACAAATTAACTCTGTAGTCAGAGCCAGTTTTTTGCAGCTTAAGGGGCTTCACAAGCTGAAAAGTTTTCTCAGTTTGAATGATTTAGAGGTTGTTATTCATGCATTCATTTCAACAAGGCTGGATTACCGTAACGCTCTTTATGCTGGAATTAACCAGTCTTCACGATCACGTTTACAGTTGGTACAGAATGGTGCTGCTCGATTTTTGACGGGGACAAAAAAGAGGGAGCATATTACCCGTGTTAGCTTCACTTCATTGTTTACCTGTTATTCAGAGTTGATTTTAAGGTTTTTGTTTTTAAAGCACTTCATGGTCTTGCCCCAATTTACATTTCAGATCTTCTCCATTTCTATTCTCCTGTGAGAACTCTTAGATCGTCTTCTCAGAAGTTATTGATTGTCCCAAAATTTTGTTTAAAATCTAAAGGGAACAGAGCTTTTTCAGTTCTTGGTCCTACACTCTGGAACACTTTGCCTTTATCCATCAGATCATCCCCTACGTTATCTTCTTTTAAATCATCTCTTAAAACATATCTTTTTTCTCAGGCTTTTGCTTAACTTGAAAATACTTTTTTTTTTTTTTTTTTCTGTTTGTTTCTTTGTTTGGTGATGACTTGCATTACTTATTGTATTATTTAATGATTTCAAGTTTTATATTGTCTTAATGCTTTTGTTAGTTGATTTTTCTGATGTTTTGGTTGTGCAGCACCTTGGTCAGCACTTGTTGCTTTTAAGGTGCTATATAAATAAACTTGACCTTGACCTTGACTGTTAAGACTGGCTACTGTAATATCAACGTTAGGTAAGATTACTCACCTTCATTTCTGCACTCAATTACATAATGTTTTAATTGTATATTTACCTTTACGAAAATTAAACAAGGTTTTACTACAAATAAATAAAAAAAAAATTTAAACTTTAGTTAAACTAAAGTAACCACAAATGAATCATGGTTTTGCTATACTAGCCATAGCTTAACCATTAACTGTGGTTATTCTAATGGTAATCAATCCGAATGACTATACGCAATGCACGCATACAGAGCGTGTGATCTCTGCTATGCCCAGATGTACAAAACAGACCCTCCAAACATGGAGATGTTAGTTCCATCCAAATTGGTACATGAAAATCACAGATGTTGGATGATAAGAATTTAAACTCATAAAAAAAAAAAAATTCATAAATTTATAAAAAGAAAGATTTCTGTCCCTCCATTGAAAGACCGTTTCACCAAAACTTTGACCACTCAAAAAGTTATAAAGACATTGTAAAACTAATCCATATGAATCAAGCATTTTAATCCAAATCTTCTGGAGAGATGCTATCATTTTATATGCTGAGCAGATATAATTTAGGCTTTTATTCAAAGCACGCACATAGAGCTCATCAAATATGGTAAACGGAAGCACAAACTTGGGATTCTTGACGTGCAAGAACAAGTGAGGTTCTGTTTACCATCTTAGTTTCAAAGATATGTTTTGAAGATGAACAAAAGTCTTACGCTGTGTCTACACCGAACGAGACTGTTGTTGCTTGCATCGCATCATGCCGCAACAGCTAGAGTCTGTCTACTCTGGACGTGATAAAACGACTCGTGCAAAACATTTGTCCTTTGTGTCATTATGTCATAAATAGAACTGGGCATCAGTTTACCATCAGAGCAGCGCATCTAGTGTAGAGAGTTTTTGTTTATAATAATTTGTATGGGTTTGGAACAACTTGAGGGTAATTAATGACAGAATTTTTGTTTTAGGATCTGTCTCCTTTAAGGTTGAACTAGGGCTGTCAAATTAGAAATCAAACTTCGAACATTAGTTGAATTAAAATATAAATGGCTCGTTTGGTTGCAAAAACTGTTTTCTAATTGAAAGATGTGTAGAAAGCACTGACAGCAAAGTTATTATATTAAAATATACTGTTGACAAAAATTTGGAAAAAATGCCACTTAAAGAAATAAAGCAGCATTAACTGTTTTTAGCTAAATATTGCCTTTAAAATGATCAAATCATAGTCAATAATATCGCAATGCATTTTTGAATTTGTCTGCAGTATGCTTCCTGTGTTCTTCTGTGAGAGTGAAATGCAGCTTATTGCTTGTGTGCATCCATCATGTTTTATAGTGGATTTTTTCAACTGTTAATGCAAACTCTTTCTGCCAAGCTATCAGCTGAAACTTACTTTGATTAAACCTTATTTCTCACACCTGCTTGTTTTTCCCTGCCAAAGTTTCTGTAATCAAATCTTGTAGAGTTTCGACTTTTTTCTCATTTTCATTGCATTTCTTTAGAGCATGTGTCTATATCTCCTGAGAATGATCAGGTGCAGGGAGCTGTGAGAGAGAGGAGCTCTGGAGAATCAGTGTAGAAATGCTGGACTCAGTCTTGTGTAACTCTTCTCTGTTGTGCTGATTTGCTACATACCGCACAGGTAAAATCCCATTATGATAGACTACTAATCCTCACCTGCTGGCAGACTGCCTACTATCACTCTCGCTTGCTCTCTCTGTCTTTTTCTTTCTCTCTTCCATTCTTGCAATATCCCCAAGTGATAAACTCTGGTTTACAATAGGATTAGAAACACCATCCGCAGTGGAATCCGTCAAGCTGAGTTGTTAGTGTTGCTGCCGGTGTGTTAATTGGCAGATAGATCACATGGGCAGCAGGAGGTCCAAACAAGATCAGCTGTCCCACGAGTCCCATGAGATGTTTCTTTATTGAGAGCCACAGATCTCATCTGTAAATATGACCACGACCTTCTCTTGCGGTAATTAAAAAAAAAAAATTTTTTTTTATACATGTGTAAGAATAGAGGTACATGGAAAAATGATCCACATTCCTGTGTGCATGCATAAATAGGTGCATAACATGTATGAATGATTCATAGCTGATTCCAATAGCATTGCATTATTTATGAACCGTGTCGAGCAGCTGGTCGGCTCATCCGTGAGGATTGACGTTTGACTTGTAGGGTTGGGATGCAAAGGTCCAAAGTACTGATGCTCAGGGGTTAAATTCCAAGGACCAGTGGCCCCCTGATCCCTCAAGTTCTTGCCCCAGAATTCCCTCCACTAGGACATCTCATGCAGGCTCAAACAATAGAGCTCTGCTTCTTTCCTGAAAATAAAGCGGGATGCTTGAGGATCCAGAATGATGTGTTGGTGTTACCCAAGACCGAGTTTCATATTTCTGCTTCCTCATGGGGAAAATGCAGGTTGATGATGACTTTGTATTCGTAAAGCAGATGATCCTTTTCAACTGATTAATTTCGACCTGAATATATAAGCTTTATTTTAAATGTTACAGCTGTCCTAAGCCCTGATCTATGAAAGACATATGCTCAAAGTCAGAGGTTTATTTGTGCTTAAGAAGTCACTTAGTGTCTTTTTTCCCCTCATTTGGTCTGGGGAATACAGGACGAAGGCAGGGTGTGTAGATGTAGACCTGAACAGCAGGGGCTCAATTTGTGGAGCTTCGAGCTGCATCGGTAATGATCCTTCTCTGTCTTTTTTTTCTGTGCAGGTCTTTGGCTCTGCTGATGAACTCTCTTCAGTAAGGTAAGCTGTAGATATGTCTATAACCATGTGATTTCATGTGCTTACATTATCAGATTAACTGGATTTGCTTCTTATGACCTTAACCTTTAAATAAAAAGGATCATGCATAAATCCTTGTTTTGAAAATTAGTTTTGTAGACTAATATAAATTGTGTATATGCTAGGGAAGCATGACATATCAGAACCATATTGGTTATCATATGATGCTTCATTTTATTTTATTTTTTTTCATGACTATTTGATGAATAGCAAGGTTAGAAGAACAGCATTTATTTCAAATAGAAATATTTTGTAGCAATTAAAAAGTCTTTACTGTCATCTTTGATCCTTGCTAAATAAAAGTAGAACGATAGTGTGTTTTATTGCATATACTTCCATTACATATACTACCATTTTATGTTTAGAAATCTTTTTTTTTTAAAGTGCATGCTCATTTCCCCAATGTACTTTAAGTTTCATCTTTAACATATCTCATAATGAACATTAAAATGAACACTATGATATAATGTTGTGATGCATAAATTTACTTATATTTTTTATGCTTTAGAGAATATAATTTTGATATCAACCAGAATGTTTATATTGGTGCATACTTATTATATGCGTATCATAAAGAAAAGAACAGGTTGTGACTATTTGGGACATGAATTCATTCAGAAATGGAGCGAGAACAGGTTTTGCCATTCTAACACTAATAGGTTTAACTGCATTGAAAAAATAGATAGAAAAGCTCTAATAAAATACAGGCACACAATGAGCCACAGCAGTGGGAGGAGTAATCATAATGGGGGGAGCAGCCATCTATATCAAAGGTGCGCCATGGAATCCTTTGATACGTTCATGCTATAGCAGCATAAACTCCGGTCCCTTTGATACCTTCATGCAGTAGCAGCATAAACTCTTCCCTCCATCTCCGATTGCTCCCAGGCTGAATGGAAAATATCACATCTTAATTTTTTTCTGCTTTGAGGTGGTTTCATCTGTTCAAGCAACATCTTGTCTCTGTAGTCAGAATTTGAAGTGTCTGCAGTGTAATAGAGGCACAGCATTCATGCGGAGATTGTTTAAATCCCTTCCACTCATGTGTTGAAACGGTGTTGTGATGACCGAATTTCTCTCTCTTCAACCCCTCTCCACCTTTCCTCCCGTCCTTTCTCTTCTCGTCGTCTTCCAACTACATCTGACACCTCTCTTACCCCGCTGAGGATGTCTGCTGTCTCTGCCTGCCAATCTTTTTTTTACAGGAGAGAATGTTATTGAAAAAGGCACATTTGTAAAGAAGGCTGTATCGTATGTTTAGCTTATTACTTTTGGTTTTCCAGCGCTGTTTTTTTTCTCTCTCTCTCTCTCTCTCTCTCTCTCTCTCTCTCTCTTTTTTTTCTTTGTGCAGTAGCTGCTAATGTGGCTGTGTAATTTATGGTAGGTTCGGGCAGAGCTGTTTAATGCCCCCTCTGCCATCGGCAGCCTACGTGAGCGCCTGCAGAGATTCATCTGTGAGGAGCGTCTAAATATGAAACAAATTTAATGCAGCAGCAGGAAAAACAACAACAGGACTGATGATTAATGCGATTTACTCAGCCAGCAGACCTGTAAGTTTCCTCCACCAGTCCCTCGCTCAGTCACTCACTCGCTCTCTCGCTAACCGTGGGACAGATCTTGTGTTTTTAAATGGCCTCCCAGATGGGCGGCTAGTGTGAGCACAGGTTGAAGGCTGCGGGCTGGTAATTGCGGAACTGCAAATGGATTTCTGTAACACAAGCTGTAGTGCATTTAATGTAGTTTGATCCACATGCTCAATCACAGGCTGAAGGGTGACCTCCAGCACAGGGCCATTCTGTCTTTGTGTTTACCCAGGGCAGGGTCTCACCCCTCCCCTTTCCTTGTAGCCTCCGGCCCTCTGCCGCGCATCTCAACCAGAAGCCGGCGGTCATGTTAGCTCACACGCTCTGACTCTGTCGCACCGAATCAGCTGCCAGTGAATGTGGATCTTCCTCATGTCTTGTTCCTACATTCATGACTGTGTACTTCTATTGTCTCCATATGGCAGTGTGCTAATAAGCAGATCTCATAGATGGGCTCGATGCCCAACGGGCTCATCTGTCCCAGTTTGCTAATGGCTTAACTGGATTAGCCGGTTCCCCACACGGGCTGGTCAGAGCTCATAACGCTGATCACCTCCATTGATCCGATTGATCAGGATTCTGCCGATAAGAAAGCCACTGTGCTGTTCCTTTCCCTAACGTGTCCTGGGGGGATGCAGACACAAACTGTCGCTTCGCACATATGGGCCACCTGAGGATACACGCGAGGTAATGGGGTGAATGAGGGGGAAAGAAGCTAAACTGAAGGCTGGTTTGAGACAGATGGAGTGAAACTGAACCTGAGACGCAGTGTCTGGTTATTGATGGGCACTTCCTGTCATCAGTATTGGTCGTCTTAAACCAACATACGACCCTGTTACTAATCAGCTGAGATAAACTGCAAGCACCCAGTTAGTCCCGCATTGACCTGGCAATCTCTCATCCAAGATTTGTTTTGAAATATGTAAATACGCTAATCAGTGCGTCTTGTAGAAGACAGCTGTTTGGGTTCTTCATCATTTCGTATTCTGCCATCGTTTGTGCTTCGGTTTCAAAACTTACTTAAAGTCCTTGCTAGTTTCTCTGCCCAATTTTGCTAATGAAGTGAGATTTTTAGAAGCTGGGATACAATCCAAATGAGACCTTTTCCCCTCAATGTGTTGTTGTTGTTTTTTTAATCTTCATCCCACCACCATTCTAAAATGAGACATTCTGCATCAAAACTTGCTCTCCTTGATGAGGCGCTCGCCAAATTCATGTCCTGCCTACTCTGATTGATTAATTGATGTTGTTAAATGGCTCCTTTGGTAATGGCTTTTCTGTATGGCATCCCTGCCCAATTTTGCTAATGAAGTGAGATTTTTAGAAGCTGGGATACAATCCAAATGAGACCTTTTCCCCTCAATGTGTTGTTGTTGTTTTTTTAATCTTCATCCCACCACCATTCTAAAATGAGACATTCTGCATCAAAACTTGCTCTCCTTGATGAGGCGCTCGCCAAATTCATTTCCTGCCTACTCTGATTGATTAATTGATGTTGTTAAATGGCTCCTTTGGTAATGGCTTTTCTGTATGGCATCCAAAGCAAGAGCCAAGCTAAAGCGCAGTCTGTCGCGGTCCCTTACGGCCAGAGCAGCTTTGTCTTTTCTGTTCGGTGTGGTTATTAGCTTGCAGTGTTACATCACCGGGGCTATGCCAGAGCTGACATCACTCAGCTGTGCCCTAATGGAAAAGGTTGGCTCTGTTTATTTTGTTTAAGTGCAGGTCAAGGCACTGTGTAGTTTTGACAAGTTGGATGCCTGCCTGCATTCAGCCATGGAAAGAAGGGACTACTCTAGTGTTTGGCTTCTCGTTCCCGTTGTATTTAAGCAGGTGTTGTCCATTTCGTTGATCAGCCTTTCAGGCTGTGTTATGTCTGGCTGTGCTCTTGTGGATCTTGGAGAGAAGGAAACCCTGGGTTAGGTCAGACTGGGTTCACACAAGTGACAGGTAATATTAATCAAGACACTCTCATTCAGGGCCTCTTAGTTTGTTAGGTCAGTAGCACAGTATACTCATACATCAGCTTAATTAAGTTAAATAAAATTCATATAATTATTATACATGTAGAATTGTATATTTTTTCAGTGTGAATTACCTATAAATGTCATGTCTCGCAGCATATGGAGTTGTTTGCCTATGATCAGTAAATTGAAAGGAGGAATCTGTGAGGAGCATCTAAATATGAAACAAAATGAAATATTTATAATTGTATATTGTAATTATAATTGTGTATGTGTAATGAATATTATAATTGTATATTACCATTATTTTATATTATATTGATACTATAAATGTACAACAATACTATTTAATATTACAAAATGTTATTTTAATATTTTATAATATTAAATAAAATCATTTCAATATACATTTATACATTCCTATATGAAATCTTTCAATCATTAATCAATGAGAAATAGTATTACTGTAATATAGTGTTTTATTATTTTACAGACTAGAATGCTGTAATAGTTTACCCCATTATAAACAAAATGTAGTAAAATAACTTGATCTGGTAGTATGGAAACGGTTGCTGTTTATATTAAAAAAACAGTCGCTATTTTGAGTGGCTGTAAATCTTTTGTGTGTCTTTTTTTGATTAGTATTGAATAATGTCTAAACTAGGACTGTCATCGTTAATGCGTGCGATTAATTTTACAATCCTTAACGCGTTAAAATAATTTAACACAATTAACGCAAAATTACTGAAGCACAATTTCTATTCTAACCCTTTAACCCAATTTTGCTTCTCTGCTTGCGATTAGATCATTTTAAGCCACTAAACTCCGGGAAAGTTTTCAGTCCAATGATCCAGTAAGCGAATGCATTCAAACAACCCATCCAAAACAGCGCTAATATAAAGGAAACCAGGCTGATTACTTCAGAGATTGCAGAGAGAACAGAGACTCGCGTTGCGTTTTCAGTGAATTATTCATTTCAGTGTGTGTCGCTTTGTTTTCGATTGTCTCTGAAGAGCGTGAGCCTTCACACGTCACACGCGCTGTGTGAAGTACAGACTGAACGGAATGTCAACACATACCACCGCTGTATGGATATAGCAAATGATGACAAAATAAACATTTGAAACAAGATAAATGGTCTATGCTTAATTTCATGAAGTGTACGATTAATCACAGAAAAAAGATGTGATTCATCAGATTAAACATTTTAATCGATTGACAGCCCTAATCTAAATTTATAATGTATTATATTTTTATAATGTGTTGTAACTCTTTAAATTTTTTGTGCGATTTCATTAGCTTCCTCCTTGTCATTCCAATTCAAATTGCAATTTAACAAATGGGCCAACTGCAATAAATTGTCAATTCAATTCATATTCTAACTCACAAATTGGTCAGGAGCCAGTTGTTAAATTCTGAATTTTAGCCAATTCTAGGAGCAACACCCGGGCAACCACCCAGAACCCCTTTAGCATCATGGCAGCAAGCTTTACATGTGCAAGCACCACTTGCAACATATTAGCGTCTAGATTACACTGTACTCCCAAGACTTTATACCAGTCTTTTGCATTGTTTTCCTGCATTCTATGTAAATAGGCTGCTTTGGGCCAGACTTCCTGCAGATGTTTAAGAAATGCATTGAGCATTCAATCTATACTCGGGTTTTTTTCTGATGGAAATGGAGCCCTGAAGATTTAACTTTCAACAAATTCCATCACACCTCTTTGCCATAAGTCACACGCTCACATACACCCCACACATGCCCGTGATCCTGCCATAATGAGTGTGCGCCCCCGCCCGCTGAGGTTCTGTCTCATTAGCTTTGCACTAATGGAGCCCTACAGGTCTGGCCGCACCGACTTCTCCAGCACCAGTCTAACGGTAACCTATCATGATGGCTATTGCCTGACGGACAGCTGGCCGGCTGACCTGAACTGAGACTGCATCACCAGGGTGAATTCATATCACTTTCACTGCTGCTGTCATTACTGGTGACCGTGCACGAGGGGGTAATTTGTACTTGGCTTGCTTGAGAATTAAGAGCAGCGATGAAGAAAGAATGAGGGGGAAGAAAAGAAAGTCATCTGAACCAAGGCCTCTAGGGTTGCTGCGGTGCAGATGGCCTTGTCAGAGAAGAAACTGTCATTTCTCTCTTTCTCCCTCTGTGGAGTTGAGGCTGGACATTTGTCATTGTCGCCCACTGCCCTGCTCTCCCTCGGCTATCACCACAGAGACAGGAAGAGGCCGTTGGCGATGCCCAGACATTGGGTGTGAGCTGAATCGGTCTTAGTCAGTTTGTGTGTGTATGTGCATGCCCGTGTTTGGGAGTCTGTTTGTGTGGAAAACGGTATTTGTTGCATGCCGCAGACCTGAGGAAAGACGACTTTTTGAACTCGCTTTCAATTTGCGTTTGTCTATGGCAGTGCCTGTATGTTAAAGGTAGGAAAATCAGGGGCCGATCGTATGTGTGCGTGTTTGTGTGTGAGCGAGGAACACTCGGTGTTGTTGATTGCATGCTGCTGAAAAGCTGAGATGGCATGTTTCCAGCTACTTTGAGTGAGACTGTGAACAGTGCAAGTCTGGGAAAGAAAACATCCAACTAACTTCATCCAGACACTCCATCAATGCATCAGCTTTACATTCACAACATGATGTTACAAGACTTCATCAGTCCACCAGCTGCTCTCTGCTACACCTTTCAAACAAGTGATAAGCAACTCCAAGTTTTATTTTTTGCTGAACTTTTTCTTTCAAACGAAGGAGTCGTTCACCAATAAATGAAAATGTACTCATCCACATGTCTTTCTGCAACTTTTTGTGGTGAATAGAATAAATTGTAAGTCATTATTTAGAGATCTGAGAGCTATGGTGATTTTTTTTTTCTTTATTTCTACTATAGTTGCTCTGCTAGTATTTTCACTGGCCATACCAGAATGAGTTATGTTTTTTAGCAAAACAAATGCATTTCAAGTAATTCATTGTTTGTTTTTTTCTTTACAAAATAAAAATATTCAGCAACCTGTAAATTATACAGCTTAGTGTTCAAAAACTGTATGATTGTTAAATCCACTACCGAGATTTAAAACAAAATGAATTGCTCTTTTTCAGTAAAGATACATTAAATTAATCATAAATTACAATAAAGGCATTTATGTTGTAACGTCTAAGAAATAGAAAATATTTATATTTCAAAATAAATGATGTTCTTTTAAACTTTCTATTCATCAAAGAATCCTGAAAACTTGTATCACAGGTTCCACAAAATTATTTATAATGAACATTATTAGTAAGAAGAAGAATTTTTGCTTAATGATTTCTGAAGGACCACGTGACACTGAAGATTGAGTAATGGCTAAAATTACATTTTAAAATATATTAAAATAGGAAACACTGTTTTTACTGTATTTCAAATAAATGCAGGCCTTGGTGTGTATAAGAGGTTTATTTCAAAAACATTTTACAAATCTTAGTGACCCTAAACATTTGAACAGTAGTGTAGATAAATGTTGTGTGCCACAAGTTGTACTCAAGCATCTTTATACATGTAAGTGTTATTAAAAGGCAAATAACATGGATGCGCTTGCAGTTTGACTTGGGCCCCAGCAGGCACACAGTGATGATGGGATCTGCTGAGTCATTTATAGACAGGCCAACCGTCATTGACTTTTCCCTCCTCAGATGGAGTAACCTGATCTGATCCTAAAATGTGAATCCAAAGCCATCGCAATTTGAAGCTGTGTTTTTCCATCGGCTCAACTTAACACCAGCACAACTCCATATTTCTACCAGCTTTACAATTGCAACTTTACACCAACAGCACAGCTTTACCTTACCTTGTCACTCCAGCAGCTGCTCTCAGCGGGGGTAACCAAACACCAGTGCACTCCCTCTCCTCCACATCAAGCTCAGGGGGAATTAAAGCAGTGCGTCAGTTTAATATGACTTCAGTATTTGGTGTTTATGCTCGGTAGACTGATGTTTTTTTTTGCTTTTGGAGTAGATTAGAACTTATCAAAACAAAACGGCATGTCTTACAACAGACGCCTGCCGTTGGCATTATATATAGATGTGATGGCAAAACAGCTCTACGCTGTGTTTTCTGCTCTTTTCAATGTGCAGGGATCCTAACAGATGGCTGTTTCTGTCTTCAGATCAGTCTAAAGTTTAGCAGGAATGATACGGCCACTCGCTGCGCTTCCTCATTGACTTTCCCTCACTCCTTCTTTACTTTGTGTGAGCAGCATATGGAGCATGTAGAGCGCAAGAGCGAAACAGAGCGGATATGTGAGGTTGAGTGATCGCTCGGCTGTGCTGGAAAGCCGAAAGCCGTTCGTAATGAGTGCCTGCAGCTTAATCGCGTACAGGAATGTTCAGGATATGTTTCCACCAGAAGGACTAGCGGAGTAATGAAGCAGCCGGAGAATGAGAGAAGCAGAATGCATGCGAGGACCGAGAGAAAAAGAAGGTAATGGGGAGAAGAGACGAGTGAAAATAGGAGATGAGTGTGCGGGAAGTGTCAGCGCTTCTCTGGGAAGCAGGAAGAATGGAGAAGGGACAGATTAGAGGAAAAGATAGATGGAAGAACGCTATCTGAGATGTTTCCTGCAGTTGGCCGTCTTACCAGGGCTTTGTTGAAGGGTGTAAACACAGCAGTGATAATAGCTTCAGGCTTGCAACTAGAGAGGGATGAAGCCCAGTCCATGCTGACAGGGATAACGCCTGCAAGCTGCCAGATGTTTCTCATGCCTTGATACCTCAAGCATTATGGTTTAGTAGAAGATGCTGTCATAAACAGTGCACATAGTCAGTCAGGTGCACACATACAGACAGAAAGTAATGTTCACTCACAGAATCCCAAACACAGATGGAACGTAAACTGACCCACGGGATTGCAACTCTGTAGTGAAAAATAGAGATGGGATTTTTAAGGAATTGACTAATCTGGTTCAGGTTCCACTTGATAATTAATGCAGTCATGGACGATTGCATAAACATTTTTTAAATTTCCTCTTTATAATAGTATAATAAATATAATAATGCTATTTTGGGTAAATCTTTTTTTTTTTAAATAAGACTTAAAAAAAAATGTATTATTATTTTTTAAACTACATTAACAACGTTAAGCCACTTTATTATATATATATATATATATATATATATATATATATATTAGGGGTGGCTCGATACCACTTTTTTGGAACCGATCCAGATCCGACACCAAAAATTCGGAGTATCGGCCGATATCGATCCGATACCAGTGCCGTTTTTTAAAAATCAATTTTGAATTTCTATACCTCAATGTGTGTTGAACTGATCATCACTCTTTTGTGAATGTGTGTTGAACTGATCGTCACTCAACTATCGTTTAATCTACTAAATATAGACAATTTCTTTCAATTTAATAACAAACTGAAAAAATATATATAATCATAATCTATGACAAAATACTATTATAAACTAGTTTAGTAGATAATTAAGTAGCAAAAGTTACTCTAGAAAAATCATGAGTGCACAAAAATTTTATAAAATCTAAACTTTTAGTGAGAAAAAAAACATTATTTAGTGGGGAACAAATAAAAGTGAATACGTGTTGGACTAAATCTGGTAAAATGTTACACATTGATCTTATATATATACCCCTAATATATATCCTATATATCTATCTCACAGGTCTTTGTTAGTATATAAATTTTTCTATCCCTTTAAAAACTATCCCTTTAAATGCATCTTGCATCCATATAGTAATTTTAAAGACTAAATTAAATATAATTAAATAATTAAATAAAAATGTATTTTTTTTGTTTGTTTGTATGAGAAGGTGCATTCAAAATCTTCTTGGGTTATAACTATAAAAGGCATGTGTCACTTTGAATAGACAAAGTTTCTGGTATAGATGCATCTGTTTGAAATGAAAATGAGTGAAACCACATTTGTGTGAAATATTGTCAGAATCACTGTTCCTAGAGCATAGCTTTTACTGAACGTGCCAGCATAATTTAATTACATCTGCTGAGGAAAATATTGCCAATAGCTCCTAGTAAAAAGAGAGTATTTGTTATTCTATTTTTTTGCCTTTACACATGCACTGTGTTTAAGAGAAGCTGCAGGCTTTTGGTTTTGCCCTCATCAGCAGAAATGGCTGACTCCATTTAACCTCCAAAAACCTGAGCCGCTTTGCCATGACAGACCCATTCCTAAAAATGTGTGCTTGTGACCCACACACACATATACAGCGACCCTGATGCATATTGTTCACTTTTTTTCTTTAGAGATGGTTTGTGCAGCAGTCAACCGCAGGTGCAAACGGGGTCAGTCTAGTTTGGCAACGCTACAGCTCTGCAGAGGAAACACCTGTACAGTATTGTGAACACAGCCTTCCAATCTTTGGCTGTGATCTCACCTTCATCTCTGACATCTGTGTGTCCAGCATTCAGTCATAAGTCTGAAAATTCTCAGAGGCTCTGAACCAGCTGCCTCCTGTCCATTCTCCAAAGGAAAAATTCTAAACAAAGACATGATCACTTGTTTTCTCAACTGTACATGTAAAACTGTCCAACTAATGAATTCCCTCTCAATTGAATCCATTAGAATTTCATGCCATTTGACAATTCTCATTGACGGTAATCTTTCACCAGTTCTCTACTTTATCTTGACCTTGCCTTGAGTTGATCATCTGCTTGGTTTTTGGTTAGTACTTTATACCATTTTAATTTATAGTCAGATATTCTAATTGTCATATTTAATGTCTAGGTTAACAGTAGTTCTGGTTTTGGTTGCTGTCTGGTTGTATGATTGACCACGTAGTGCTAAATGGATTATTTCATTCCCTTTTTTATTTACAAGTTAATTGCTAAAGCATAATAAATAATCAAAATAATAATGAATAAAAAAGGTCACAGTTTATAATAAGGCTTCATTAAGCAACATGCTAAAAATTAACAAAAAAGAACTTCAACAGCATTATTTAAACAGTTTTTTTTTGTACAACATGAAAAATAACAAACGGACTAACAATATTCTACCAAAACTATGTATTGTAATGCTGTACAAATTTAAAATGTAACATTTAGTGTAAAAACTTTTAAAAACTATTTAAACTGTAAATATATTTTAATCAAAAATATTTTTGGAAAATGTCCTTCTGAAAGTGATGATATTGTTTCTCCGTCAATCTTATAGAATTAGAGTGATTATTAAAACTTTATAGTTTTTGTCCTTGGTGTGAGTGGGCCTTTACTCCTAATTTTGAGAACATATTTCAATTTAGTATGCTATGGATGCAGTTATTTTTATTAAATGAATAGTTATTTTATTTGAATGAAATTATTTATTTTAATTAATGAATTAATAAAATGAAACTTTCAGTTTATGCATTTATTTGATTGATTGACTGATTAGTTGCATTCAAAATCCACTTAGCAAGGAGGCTCGTTTTGGGGTCAAGAAAAATGGGTATTCACATTGGGATGTTTTGCTGTTTTCTCAGAATGAGAAATGGAAAAGCCTAGAATGGAGTTCTATTACACAACACTTTGAGCGGCGTGACACACACTGCTTGATGTTTCAAGTATATTTGTTGGTGGAGGATAAAACATACACACATAGAAATGTGCAGATGTTACAGAGATGGAAGAACAGAAGTGATAGATGGGTCAAATGTAATATCCAACAGGACTGTTCACAAAAAATCCATCTATCTCAGTTGGACTTTTGAGTAATATAAATCTGCATGTCATCAGCATAACGACAATAGCCGAGACAACAAATGAGTTGACAAGGGGATGTGTGTTGATTATAAAAAGGAGAGGCCTAATGCAGGGGGACACCTTGAGTGAGGGCTGCGGTGAAGGGTTTGTGTATCTGGAGAGATGATATATCGTCTGTCAGTGAGGCAGGAAGTAAACCAGGAGAGAGAGGTGCCAGTGATACAAATAGATGAGAGTTGAGAAAAGAGTATGCCATGACAGACTATACCAAAACCTGCACTCAAATCATGCTAAATAAGAATACTAAAGTCCCAAGAGTCTGCAGAGATAAGAAGATCATTAATGACTCTGAGGCTCTCATCCCATACATCACTAGCCTTTGTTAAGTGCTGGTAGAGGTTCACGTTTATCTCCCATAACTCAATACCACAGTGTCTGTGTGGTTTTATTTGGATTCTGGTCCTCAGCATGAGATATTGGTGTGCTAATGTTCTCATTCATCTTGACTAACATCTAAGACTTCCATCTAACAAGCATATTTCTTCAACCAGACAGGTTCTGCTGGTGTAAAATATGGACTAGAATCCAGTTACCATCACCTTCAGAAACCTGCCTGACCTATATGGAAATTCATTTAGTTTTCAGTATAGTTGAGCCCCACAAACTACTTGCAATTTGCACCAACAGCAACAGGTATATCTTCAATGCCAATGTATAAGATCAAATCCTAACGTTCCAACAGAACTAGAAGACTAATTAGTCCAGGAACACAAAGCTAATACCAGAGCCAATATGATCTAAAGCCACAGCCAAATGCACACTCAATCCAGGAGGGATGTGTGTGTGGTTTATCATACCTCACTTATTATTATGAATGCATAGACATCTTACGAAGCCTTTTTCAATTACCCCTGCTATCTGTTCTTCTTGCCTGCTGTAATTAATAAGCGTTTATGAATCCCAATCTGATCTCAGATCGGGTTTGGACATATTTGATAAGCAAAATGGAATCTGTGAAAGGCCACGCTGAATGGAAATGTAATTACCTCTGAGTCTGGGCATACGTGAGCAGCCAGTCTGCACCCCTTATTCTGAGCTCAGGTTAAACGTGCTCATCATCCTCCGCTTATGAAGCACCGGATGCTGTGGTGCTTGAGCGATTTGTTTTGGCAGGTTCTAGATGCGTGCCTCTCTCTTATTTGCTTTTTTTAAGAGTCCCTAAAACAGCAATCGTTTAATCAGGCTAATGTTCCAGCTCGATAGGTCTAATGAACTTCAACTGGGTTGTGTCGTCTGAAACGTTTTTCCTACGTTTGCTTGCTTTAAGACACAGATTCCACAGATTCTGATTCTGAGCATGCCGTTAATATTGCACCCTGTCACCACCCCCTCCTGCTCTTTGGTTTGGATAAACAATTTATAGTCCAGTAATTAAAATTTTGTACTAGCATTCACCTCAAACACCCTTAGCCAGGCGAGATGTTTTCCCAAGCCAGTATTTAATTTAAATCTGGATTTTTACTGGATTTCTTGATGCTAAACACAAACATACTGAGTCTGCTGGAGTACAAGATAATTTTGTTTAATTTAATGTGTATGTGCGTGTATTTCTGTATTGCTTTTTGTCGTAGCTGTTACAGACATTTCAGTCATCCAGCATATGAGACAGTATGACAGAAAACATCATGTACATAAGATTGAAAAATGCTGTGAAATGTTAGTTATTGAAAACTATTCATTGCCTTGCCACTGAAGCTGACTTATTAGACAAAATATGTTTTAGCTTTATGCATCGATTCAGTTTTTCAAAATGCTTTACATGTGCTTTTTAATGAATTATGTATTACTTTGCTTCTGTTTTTGTAATATTAACATTTTAACAAATAAAAAATGCCTTTGATACCTTTGAGAGAAATTTTAGGACAGGAATATAATTTTTGTTTACAGGAATATAATTTGTATATGAATATTGGAAAAAGTATTATCTCTTAAATATGACAGATATGCTGATATGAATAAATATGTAGTTGTGATGAATATTCATAATTTTCATGAGTATGAAAATTCCGTGAAAATTATGCACAGTATTTTATTCAGAATTCTAGAAAACAAAATATTGGCGTAGTCAGCTTAATGAGTTTACACTTCTGCTTATATTAGGGGTGGCTCGATACCACTTTTTTGGAACCGATCCAGATCCGACACCAAAAATTCGGAGTATCGGCCGATATCGATCCGATACCAGTGCCGTTTTTTAAAAATCAATTTTGAATTTCTATACCTCAATGTGTGTTGAACTGATCATCACTCTTTTGTGTATTACACACAATCTACTAAATATAGACAACTTTCTTGTAACAAAAAAATAACAAACGGAAAAAATATATATAATCATAATCTATGACAAAATACTATTATAAACTAGTTTAGTAGATAATTCAGTAGCAAAAGTTACTCTAGAAAAATCATGAGTGCACAAAAATTTTATAAAATCTAAACTTTTAGTGAGAAAAAAAACATTATTTAGTGGGGAACAAATAAAAGTGAATACGTGTTGGACTAAATCTGGTAAAATGTTACACATTGATCTTATATATATACCCCTAATATATATCCTATATATCTATCTCACAGGTCTTTGTTAGTGCAGTAAATTAACATATTAACTACTTGGTTCATTTCGAGTACATCCTGACAACAGTAATGATATCCACTTCATTGGGTGAGTTAAGAACTGCTCTGACTGATTCCTTCAATGAATGACTATTTAGACCAAACAAATGACTGATTTGTGATTCATTGAGTCATTAATAAGAACCAGCCAACAAAGATAATTTAAGAAATCTAAATGAACTGTTTATGCATTGCATGTTAATTACATGTACCTACTATAGAATTTGGATTTGGTTAAGGGCTGTTGTATGTAATAATGCATAATTTACAGTTATTACTATAGTATGTACATGTGTAACAAAGGGCACTGTAAAATAAAGTGTTACTGTTCTCTTTGTATTATTTTGTACTATGTATGTATTTCTCATAACATACATTTCAGACTGCCAGTTCACAACTCCGCTAAGGCATAATTTCTTTCGTAGTGGAACTGCAGATTCAGCAGCAGCATAAAGCGGTGCAGGAAATACTGTTATTTTAGTATAACATTCAGGCTGCATAGTTGGAATAATGCAAACCTTCAAGAACCGCATAAATCATCATTCCGTTGCAGTCATTTGTACAATAAAGCATTCTTGAACCTTATGAAGAATGACTATGGCATTCCCATCCAGACGTGATGATCCCAGTGCAGAGAGACCATGCACTCTTCTCAGTCACCATCAAACAAGAAGGATTGTCTGTGCCTTTGTTTGTAGTGGTGGTCATGCTCTGTGATGTGGTCTATGTGTCCTTGTTAGCGGTAGACATGCTGTGCCGATATAGCAGTCTGTCTGTCTATCTATTCATCTTTGTCTGACTGTCTTTATCTCACCATATCCACCCCCAGAGAGGCTGTCGTTTTCAGTTTTCTCCCAATCAGTGTCATGAGACCCCAGCTTTCACTGCTAGTTTTATCATGCGCCACTTCTAATAACATATTTTGGTTTTAGGCGAAGCGTATACTGCAAGCCAAAGGCTCAGTGTCTTGCCCACATTTTAAGACTTACATTTTTGTGTTGTGTTGTCAATGTCATTGGCAGCTAATCTTCTTGATGTCAACTTGAAAAATCTTATGGTTATTTTTGCTTTGCTTTGCACAAAAGGGGAAAGAGCTGAAAAATATGGATGAGACAATATTTGGAGAACTTGCGTAGGTCATCGCTTACTGCCCAGCCATTATCTAGTAGATTCAGTGTTCACACATCTGATTACCAGACTACCAGGCATCAAACAACTTTGAATTTCTGTCTTAGCATCTGCTGAACTTGTCTTCCAAGTGTTGATGATGACGTGTAGCAAGTTGGTTTACATGTGTGGCTTTTGTTGCAGACCCTTACAGGCCTTCTGTCTTGTGTGCGCTGTGCTTTAGGGTGTGTTGTTGTAGTTCCAACTCGCTGTGTGTGAGAAAATACAGGGTTATATGATCTTATTTGATATCCGTTTCTTTGGTGTTATTGTTTTTGGAACCCTGACATCTCTCCTTCATTTGATCTCTTTCTCTCTCTGGCTCTCTCGCCTGCAGGCTGATGATCGTCATCAGGATCTGCAGGTTGTTTTAGTGGCCATGACAGTCGTTCATTGTGTTGTGGGGCTGGTGAGAGATAAGCTGCAGCTGAGAGAGCAAAGCAGGGATGTGTAAGGGACAGTAAGGGAGTTATGGTAGGAGAGGTTGTGCTGTAGATTCATGCTTGTATGTAACAGAGCATTGGAGTGCAAATATGTGTGACGTAGGCGGAAGTACCAACCCAGTGTTTGCAAAGCGACCTTTCCAACATGACTACGTAATGCGTAAAGTTGTGGACGCACACCACAGAGCTAGTGCAAGATGAGCATTTGTGGTCAAAGTATATACATTTGAATTTTTTTTTTTAGAAATGACTGGTCGTTTCGATGAGATAAGACCCTTATTCCTCAGCTGGGATCATGTAGAGCCCTTTGAAGCTGCATTGAAAGTCCTGTTGAAGTCCACTATATGGAGGAAAAATCCTGCAATGTTTTCCTCAAAAACCTTAATTCCTTTTTGACTGAAGAAAGAAAGATATGCACTTCTTGGATGACATGGGGGGGTGAGTAAATTATCAGAATTTTTATTCTGGAAGTGAACTAATCCTTTAACAAAGAAGTAGTAATTAGTGCGGTCAACTAATTTTTTTTTAATAGTTGTTTGTAATAGCTGCATTGTAAAACCTTTTCTGAGAAGTTGTGTAGCATATTTTCCAGAAAATAAGTTGCACTGGGCCAAAATTGTTGTTGAAAAAAACGGTGCAGGAAATACTGTTATTTTAGTATAACATTCAGGCTGCATAGTTGGAATAATGCAAACCTTCAAGAACCGCATAAATCATCATTCCGTTGCAGTCATTTGTACAATAAAGCATTCTTGAACCTTATGAAGAATGACTATGGCATTCCCATCCAGACGTGATGATCCCAGTGCAGAGAGACCATGCACTCTTCTCAGTCACCATCAAACAAGAAGGATTGTCTGTGCCTTTGTTTGTAGTGGTGGTCATGCTCTGTGATGTGGTCTATGTGTCCTTGTTAGCGGTAGACATGCTGTGCCGATATAGCAGTCTGTCTGTCTATCTATTCATCTTTGTCTGACTGTCTTTATCTCACCATATCCACCCCCAGAGAGGCTGTCGTTTTCAGTTTTCTCCCAATCAGTGTCATGAGACCCCAGCTTTCACTGCTAGTTTTATCATGCGCCACTTCTAATAACATATTTTGGTTTTAGGCGAAGCGTATACTGCAAGCCAAAGGCTCAGTGTCTTGCCCACATTTTAAGACTTACATTTTTGTGTTGTGTTGTCAATGTCATTGGCAGCTAATCTTCTTGATGTCAACTTGAAAAATCTTATGGTTATTTTTGCTTTGCTTTGCACAAAAGGGGAAAGAGCTGAAAAATATGGATGAGACAATATTTGGAGAACTTGCGTAGGTCATCGCTTACTGCCCAGCCATTATCTAGTAGATTCAGTGTTCACACATCTGATTACCAGACTACCAGGCATCAAACAACTTTGAATTTCTGTCTTAGCATCTGCTGAACTTGTCTTCCAAGTGTTGATGATGACGTGTAGCAAGTTGGTTTACATGTGTGGCTTTTGTTGCAGACCCTTACAGGCCTTCTGTCTTGTGTGCGCTGTGCTTTAGGGTGTGTTGTTGTAGTTCCAACTCGCTGTGTGTGAGAAAATACAGGGTTATATGATCTTATTTGATATCCGTTTCTTTGGTGTTATTGTTTTTGGAACCCTGACATCTCTCCTTCATTTGATCTCTTTCTCTCTCTGGCTCTCTCGCCTGCAGGCTGATGATCGTCATCAGGATCTGCAGGTTGTTTTAGTGGCCATGACAGTCGTTCATTGTGTTGTGGGGCTGGTGAGAGATAAGCTGCAGCTGAGAGAGCAAAGCAGGGATGTGTAAGGGACAGTAAGGGAGTTATGGTAGGAGAGGTTGTGCTGTAGATTCATGCTTGTATGTAACAGAGCATTGGAGTGCAAATATGTGTGACGTAGGCGGAAGTACCAACCCAGTGTTTGCAAAGCGACCTTTCCAACATGACTACGTAATGCGTAAAGTTGTGGACGCACACCACAGAGCTAGTGCAAGATGAGCATTTGTGGTCAAAGTATATACATTTGAATTTTTTTTTTTAGAAATGACTGGTCGTTTCGATGAGATAAGACCCTTATTCCTCAGCTGGGATCATGTAGAGCCCTTTGAAGCTGCATTGAAAGTCCTGTTGAAGTCCACTATATGGAGGAAAAATCCTGCAATGTTTTCCTCAAAAACCTTAATTCCTTTTTGACTGAAGAAAGAAAGATATGCACTTCTTGGATGACATGGGGGGGTGAGTAAATTATCAGAATTTTTATTCTGGAAGTGAACTAATCCTTTAACAAAGAAGTAGTAATTAGTGCGGTCAACTAATTTTTTTTTAATAGTTGTTTGTAATAGCTGCATTGTAAAACCTTTTCTGAGAAGTTGTGTAGCATATTTTCCAGAAAATAAGTTGCACTGGGCCAAAATTGTTGTTGAAAAAAATTAGTAAATAAGTTGCATCGATGTGTTACTATAAACATGTATTTTAGTTACACTCACTCTATCAAACAAACATAAATTATAGTGCAGTTCATTATAAACAACATTTATTATAAATGCCAAGCCTAAACCAAATTATGTAACTTTTTTTTCATTCATTGAAAATGTTTTTTGCTGTATTTAGTTTTAATATTATTGTTTTTGTTTTGAAATCTATTGTAATCTTCTGTTTATTGTTTTAATATATGTTTAGCATAAATTATTTCTGGAAATCAAATTGTGAATACGTTTTTGTAGTTGTATAGTATTTCCATTCAATACTACTACTACAAATAGTAATGATTGTAGTAGTATGTAGCATGTAGCTCACAATGTAACTGATGTGCTACACCTAGCAATGATGTTCAGAATGGGCCAATTGATCAGAAGAAAGGAACGTCTACTGGAGAGAGGATATGATACTACTGGTGAGTGAATAGTCAACAGAATTTAATTCTGATTCATATAAGAATTTATATTGATAAAAGAAATTCTCTCTTTGTAGTTTGTTTCAAGTAGAAGAATCACAAATTAACAATTAATTGATCGTACCTGAACAGTTGTCACAAATTATTCTGTTGTCTCTTCAAAACTCTTATTGAACTTACGAATGTGGTGCTAACACTGGCTCTTAGGAAAGTCAGTCACTGGAATGAGAACAGTGATTGGACGAAACTCCTTCTGGAACTTTCCTCTCTTTTTCCTTTTCTTAGCTTTCTTCAACTTAATTTTTAAATCATTTTTTTATCTACTAACTGGTAACCTGGTTACCCGGGTTACAAGTAGTAGTAGTATTGAATGGAAATACTATACTGGATTTCCTTAATATTGACGAGTCGATCCCACAACCCACCAAATAAGTCAGTTTTGAAACTTTAGTTTGCACATCCCTAATATTCAGTGTCCTTAAATGTTGAGCTGCATACTGTACATGTGTGTATGTCTGATAGCAGCCGAAAGTGTGAGACTGATTGTTTGAGATGTGAATGGTGTCGCTAGTAGGGAATTGGTGAGTTCTGAATCCGCTGCCAAGTTCCGCTGAGACAACCAAGCAGATGGAGAGGGGAAGACGCTCTGTTAGAGCCGCTAACCACAGGCCAAACCAGGACACGCCTGTGTGCGTGCCTGGCATTCTTTAGGAGGTTGATCAAGACAGAAGGTGCACGTTGCAGGTTCGCTCTCTTGTGTTCACACTAACGGCTCCTCATCTGTCTTTAGGCTTCGCTCTCACTCCCTTAATGAGACACCTTTCTCTTCTCCACTGCAGCTCCGCTGGAGAAACAGAGATGCTCCAATTACTGACCTTTATGGAGGAGAGCAGCAACAACAATCAGCTTTGTACCACTTAAGAGGCAGGATGCTGATTTGTGTTACCGCAGGGGTGCTCAGACTTGCTTCTGGAGGTCTGCTTTCCCACAGATTTCGGATCCAGCTTTAATCAAACACACCTGAACTAGCTAATCAAGGTCTTTGGGTTCACTTGAAAATTACAGACAGGTGCTTGCAGCAGGACCGGAGCTAAACTCGGCAGGAGTGTTGATCTTCAGGAGCAGGATAGATCACTGCTGTTTTGACTGAAACCAAAGGCACCTGCCTGGCTGCCTAGGAAACCGAATTGGTTTCAGAAAGGCTTTCATGATTTGAGTAGGTTTTCTGTGATAAATTAGTGAATATTTAATGAATATACAATACCTTCAGTTGTATCGTAAATAAATTTAAAAAAGTGGACATTTCCTGCTTTTAGCTTCTCTGTCAAATGTCATGTTTTTTTGTTTTGTTTTTTCAACCAACAACGTAACTGTACAGACAGGTAAAATTTACATCTGTTAAACCTGCAGTTTAATACTATTAACATTTTGAAATATTTTAATATCTAAAATATACATCTTTCTCTCTCACTACATATATATAGTTAAAATTAGATATATTTATTAAATAAATGTCATTCAATATATTTGGTAAAATTTTACAATAAGGTTCCATTTGGTAACATAGATAGATGGATGGATGCCCCAAAAATCATATAAGTAGCAGTAATTGCATTATAATAGATTATTCACTTTACTTTGTTTTATAAACAAAATTATAGTAACAAATACAAGTTTTATTGTTTTTGAATAATAAAATAAAGTTTTTCTTTCATGTCTGTCAGGCTTGTGAAGTACAGTAAAAACACAACAGCTGGTGAGTACCGTAAGTTACATAATGTAACGTAAGCTTCAGATTCAGACATACCTCCATGCCTCACAACCTCTTTGTACTGTCTGTCAACTTTTTCAGGTTTGAGCACAAGCCAAGAGTCTGTGCAAAGTACCGCAGCCGTCATTAATAAGTCTCTGTCTGTTAGGCCACCGCGTGCCGTCTCTGAGCGATGCCGCTATCAGCAGCAGCATTGACTTATCTCAGTCTCATTTGAAACTGTCACTTGTCATTCTAAGAGTAATGGCAGTACTATAATGAGAGAGGGTGTTCGCCTCTCAATCAATTCTACTCTAATTAGTGTTAATGCAACGCCAAAACCCCCCCGCAGCTCTCTTCATCACTGCCAGCTCCTCCTCTCCCCCTTTTCTCTGTGGTCATAAGGCAATCGAAACAACATCTTCATCACTTCTCTACTTGTACATAATGTAACAATAGATATTGTGTAGTCTCGCTGGTGTCCTGGCCTCTGTTCTAGTTATGGCTCACTGCACCACAATGGCCAATTAATGTTCCCTGACACAATCAGAGCATTTGCCTCATGAATTATGGGAATGGTGTGCAAACCAATCATAACTCCCTCTCTTATTTTCTTCTTGTTGCTACAGATGGCCTTTAATGTGTGTGATAGGGTTTTTTTTTTTTTTTTTTTTTTGCAAGAGCAGCGTCTCATCACCAAACACAATTTACAATCATATAACAATATACTATGATTGATTTTTCTTACAATATTGCGTTGGTCCTTGTATTGATATGTTTTGCGTGCTTATTCTGTTTTTGCAGCTGGGGAGTCCCTATGTGTTATGCGTACAACATCAGAGTGATGCTAATGTAGTACTGCCGAGTAGACATTGACCTTCAGTTCCAGGAAATCACTTGCTTCCAGGCAAGATGCTCCCGGTGGTCATTAGGAGACTTGACTTACGGTTAGGTAGAGCTGTTTATATGTAACATACTCTTCACAATTTGTACGTTTTTTTTAAATGTTTTTGAAATAAGTCTCTTATGCTTACCAAGGCATTTATTTGATCAGGAATACAGTGAAAATTGCAATATTCTGAAATATTATTGCAATTTAAAGTAACTATTTCTATTTTTATATATTTTATAATGTAATTAATTCCTTTGATGGCAAAACTGAATTTTCAGCATCATTCCTTCAAGTCTTCAATGTCACATGATCCTTCAGAAATCATTCTAATATGCTGATTTGGTGCTCAAGAAGCATTTCTGATTATCAATTTTGGAAACATTGTTTTGTTGAAAGTGATCGAAAGATATTCGAACAATAAATACCATTTTGTGGTTCTTTAATGTGTCGTGACAGATCGCTGTAGTAGCACATGAACCGATCATCTCTTCCTCTTTACGAATTATAGCATGAAATAAACATGAATGAACTTAAGAAGGTATCTTGTTTCAGCCATGGAAAGACACAATTTTTCAAATTGAAGTCCACCGACGTTAATCTGCTCTCCTGTCTGGTTTGTGTGTTGGACAAAATGGCAGATTCAACATCATGTTTGATCAGATCGCCTGTCAATCAAGCTCCTGGGATGGCGACGGGTCAATTGAATACATCCTTACTAGTAAAAAAAATAGAGCAAGGGTTATGCTCCATAAGTCACTTTCACACCTGAAACTTGTTATATTGTAGTAAAATTGCTCTTTTTTTTCATCTTTACCCATAAATATACTACATCTGTTGTTTACACATGAGACGGCTGTTTGTCTTTTTTTTGCTTTGCTACCATTCATACATCAGCAACAAAATTTGCCGCAAATATTGTTAGTTAGTAAAAGAGTCTCTAACTCTTGCAGTAATGTCTTCATCAGCTGAATTGGAAAAAAGTTCAAGGTCTGGCCAATTTGACAACAGTTACTTCCCACAACATATTTACCTTGTATTAGGGATGGGAACATTTCCGGTCGGTGCATCGGTATAAAAAGTTAACGATGCGATGCATCGGTTTAAAATGTGTGCATCGGATACAAGTTGGCATTTGTATCGCGATGCATCGTTTCTAACATATTTGCATCGGTAAAAAACGATTCATTTATATATAATTACTAGTGGATGCACTATACACTTTTATTATTTAGAAAGTTTTTTCACACTTCTTTGAATAGGAAGTGTGAAAAAAAAACATTTATTTAAAATATCAATATTTTTAACCTTATGAATGTCTTTACTGTCACTCATTGTCAATTTAATGCATCCTTGCTGAATGAAATAATACATTTTTTAAAAGTCATACTAACCAAAACTTTTGAACGTTAGTGTGTGTATATACTGATTTTATATATATAAAAACCGATTCATTTATATAATTACTAGTAGTTGCACTATACACTTTTATTATTTAGATAGTGACCAATAATCTGTTACCAATATTTTATATGTAGATTGATTTCTCCTCTCTAAACTGTTTCTCAAGCGCGTTCTCTCATCACCACTTCTGCTGCGTGAATATGACGCATCACAACACCACGGAGACCCAAGGAAAAACTGGGATTAAAGTCCAAAAGCTGACTTGAAATAACCTAACAAATCAATCGGGGCTAAAGCGATTCCATTAATGACAAATTAAATTCACACAATCGCACTAATTTGTGCACGCTTATTCTTAAGCAGACCTTAATGTCGATCATGGATCAAATCGATTCACCATGACAAACAGTGAATATATCTGTGCTGTTTAATGCATTTGAGGCGTTGTGTTTTCCTCAGTGCATAACTGACATGTCACAGGGATATTTTTCATCAGTAAATGTTAGAAAGTCATACAAACATATCCATTCTGCTGTCAGGAGTGGGCGAGGCACGCGAGAGCAACAAGCGCTGTTGCGCGCATGTGCACTAAACGGATCGAATAGATGCACAATAATTAAAATATACATTTTGCTAAAAAAAAAATTGTTTTTGGACATTAAATGTCTTCTAAAATTTTAAACCTACATATAAAGTGTATTTTTATGATAGCAGTAACTGTAACTGTGGACTATTGTAATAGGTAAATCAAATGTAAGCTATAAGCTACAGTACTAATTACTAATTAATAAGCTCAAATTGGTTAATATGTGTTTCTTATAGCAGTTAAAATGTAGTCATTTTCTTTATTATTTATTTTCATTTTTAATTCAGTGATTTTAACTTTTAATTTAGTTATTTTAATGCTTTAAAGAGCGATTTTAGATTGTAATGTTCTAATGTTCTGCTATCTGTTCTGCAAACTTTAAAAGGTACAGCTGTAATAAAACCAGAGAGAAAGGCTGCATGGCTAGAAACTGTAAGAAAAGTCAAATAATAGTAAGTGAGACAGTGATATCATTATGTTCCTATTGGTCAGTAGAGGAGCTTAGCTTAGCCTGACAGTTAGCCTGCTTTAGACCAGGTTAGTTTCCCAGCATAAGTTGCCACAGTGACTAAGCTTGATCTAGGCCTATGTTAAATTTGCTTTATGGAACCAAATAATTTGACAATAAGTCAGAATAACTGAAATAAGCCTGGCTTATTTGGTTAACTTGTTTTATGAAACAGGCCTCGAGGCATTAAAAGTGATCATAATTTCTCCATTGCATCATATTGCATCGAATCGCATTGTGGTGAATCGAATCGAATCGAAATCGGATCGCAATGCATCGTAATAGGGGTGAATCATATCGCATCGCTAGCTGCTTCATATGTATCTTTAATGTATCGTATCGTTGGCTATGCATCAAGATGCGTATCATATCGACCTCAGTCATGGAGATGCACATCCCTACCTTGTATAGTCATGATCTCTCGTTGCAGGCTTAAAACTTAAAATTACACGTAGTGGAGTAATTTTGTCAGAACTTTGTGATTGGCTGAAGCTTGTTGACAGCGGCAGACATTCCTAACTTAGTATATGCTTAAACCATTGATTTTTCTGGCAATTTTGTCAGACCTGATCTGCTGGCTTTTTGGGAAACAGATCATTTTCACATATAACCTCTAAATGGAGTTTATATGATCTTGTATGGAAATTTATATAAGACCGAGTATGAATGTATGTGGCTATATTGCCTATCTTAAGGTGAACAAAAGAAATCCATCTCAACATTTGAGCCTAATTTGAGTGACTGTCTCAGAGAGAGAGAGAGACAGACAGACAGACAGACAAGTATCTTAAATGATTTGAACGGCATGTCAGATCTGTACATAGTCAGCCTCCATTCCTGTATCTCTCTATCTCTGCTGCTTCCTCCTTCAATGTCACAGTTTGAATTATCTCCCTCAACGGGAGCATCTCAATGTGTTTGGCTGTGAATGCCAAACACTCAATCAAGTTCTGTTTCCTTCCTCCTCTGGTCTCTAAAGTAATAGGATTCCTCATCCGGCATGACTCTCACTGGCCTAATTGGAGCAAGAAAAGATGGCAGACGGTTTACAATCAGACAGGAAATGCTCAAGCGACGCTCCTGAAATAGCAGGTTTGCAAATGGAAATTAAGACCAAATTTACTTCAGGCCAAAAGCGAATTGGACTATTGCATAAATATAAATGTGTTACAGTTGATGTGGTGATATGGGCTGAGTCGACAGCGGTTATTATGCGCTGATAACAGTCCTTGTGTAAAACATTCACATGGCCGTATTGATTCTGCCGTCACTGTAATGAGGAGAGACAGTTACGGTGTCTCATTTCTCATTTCTCAGTCTTGTTCCTTGTGACATGAATCAGTATGTGGTGAATGTGAATTTGGGCACTAGCGGAGACCTTGATCTACTAAACATTAGCACACTGATGACTCAATTTCCTCTGACATGATTATGTGGTTGCGCATTAAAACGTTTTTAGCATCACTGTATATCAGGGCTGATATCATTCTGATATGATTTGTATGTTGCACGTCATTGTAGCTTCATTGTAGCTATTAAAAAATAAAGTGCCATCATGAAATATGCATTCATCCTCCATTTCTGTTGTCTTGAGAGACTGAAGAAAATATAGCATTTCCAGTAAATGCATATAGTGAGTAGTTAATGCGCTCTTGTTACTGTGGATTGTGGGATTTTTCGGAAGCGAATGTGTCAGTGCCCTGGAGTGATTTTTGGCAATGATGCGGCCCTTGAAATGTCTGATTCGCTGGGCTTTGCACTGACTGCAAGCATAAAAATATGTAGCTCACACTAGGAATGTGACATTGAGGAAATATTCACACTGGTATATCAGTTTGCCACAAAACTGGTATTACAGGCATCACTGGGGAGTGACGCGGTGGGCAAGTGACGTAACCGATGTTGCGGCTTAACACCGGTATAACCGTTAGCACCGTCTATCTCGGCAAGCCTACCAGCGAGTTCGACTGAGTTTATTTTCGTCTTTTCGTTTTTCTTTTTCACTCGATGTTGTTTATGAGGAGTGTAAGTTAATTTTACTCATACAGCAGCCGTGATTCCAGCAGAGGAGAGACGATGGTGGCGCTAATACGGTGAGTGCAATAATTTAACGACCACATTTAATAGACATGGCTGTTGTTTGAAAGAGTACGTTTAAATTAATTAACGGTATAAATACAAAAACGGATGAATATACTTCTGTTCTGTCTAGGTTCAGAGCCCTCTTAATGACTATCTTGTTTTGGAAGGAAGAAGAAATGGAAGAGATGCTTTGGAAGTGTAAGTATGGCCCTCATAACTGTGAAAAGAGAGCACAGCTAATGTTATATAAACATTATCCCCCAGATTCACAGGCCAGTCTCATTCTAAAATGCATGTTCAAGCGGTCTTAACTGAAAATATCTTGTACTGACACATCTTAAAATATGCCAGTGCCATTGTCGTGTCTCAAGATACACACCAGTAAAGTTCTTAAGGCATTTTTATAAAAGTTATTTAAATATCCTAATTTAACCAAGGCCTAGTCCTGGCTTAAGCTAAACCCTGTCTGTGAAACCCTGTCTCTATTTTCAAACATGGAAGTTATACCAGAACGAAACAATGTCGTTGTTCACATCAGGCATGTACATACATTTAAATTACTTTATGCATTAAAATGTTTATGCCACCTCAAAGCAAAACTGAGACCTGTTCTGAGGAGAATCACTTTATTGCCTGGCGCACTGCACAATTAAATATAAACCCTTAAGTCAGATGCCCTTATAAAGACTGTAACTAATGTTTTCTCTTCACAGAAAAGTTGTCAACGACAAGCCTGACATCACCCAAAGGCCAGCTCTTTTTACAGTAAACCAGGTATGTATAAGTGCATTCATCCCATGTTGTATTTGCCATAATTACAAGATTCCAACTTGGAAAAAGAATTAATGTCCTTGTAAAACTCATAATTACCGTCTGTAATCTGGGAATTTTCTGAGAGCTTCTACTTGTACCACGTGACTACCTGACTACTGCAGATTAATTTAGGCATCGATAGTGTTGCCATAGAAATGCACAGTTCCCGGTCCAAGGACATGAACGGCTCCAAGTAGAACATGGTGTGAACGCAGCATATGATCTTGAGTATTTGACAACAGCATTATCTAACTGACTTGATAATGTCTTTATTAATCTGTTTCTTCCTCTGTTAGGATGCATCCGACAAGACAGACTCCAGTAAGAATCCTCAGCATCGATCAAGCAAGTCCACAGCTAATCCCATCTAGAGTGGGAATCATCTTGGAAGAAAACTTTGTAATGGATGAACCGACCGATCTCAGGTCCATTTTTTCAGACTGATTTATGCTCTGCACCTGGACTACGTGTATGAAAAGCACTATATATTATGTTCAGCAGGTAATGCTCAACCTCGGAAAAGGTGAGTTAGCACCTAAAATTCAGTACTGCCAATATTGTGAACTCAGTGGAATAAAACCATATAGTTTTGATGCCGTTTGTTGTGATTCTGAGATAAACTGTTTTATGTTAGTTTGTTAAACTAGTTTGTTCATGTTTTATGGGAAAATGTTTTCAGATAAAAAAATTGTTTTGTGTTTTTAAATTAACATTTGGAATTGAATTAAAATAAAACAGAAAATTGCATGAATGTTCCTTTATTTGTTAGCTTCTTAATGTTCTAGTTTAACAAATTAACAACTGATATAGATGTAACTTGGAAATTACGCTGAAAAAATGTTTCATTCATCCAATTAAAAAAATTGAGGGTAATGATTCACATCTATATTTTTTTAACTTGAGCCAATGAAAAATAAATAACTTGCCCTAAACAATATTTTCTATGTCTATGAAAACTATAAAAATAAATTTCTTAAATGAGAATTTTTGTTTTGATTAAATCTATATTTTTTATTTGGATCAAAAATATAATTAAAATTAATTGACTTCAACAAGAAAAATATACTTTGTGCCAGGTTTTATAAAATAGTTTTCATAGACATAGAAAATATTGTTTAGGGCAAGTTATTTATTTTTCATTGGCTCAAGTTAAAAAATATAGATGTGAATCATTACCCTAGATTTTTTTAATTGGATGAATGAAACATTTTTTTCAGTGTAGAGTGCAGGAGTGGTAGGCAACCCCATAGGCCTACAGTAATGGTTTAACCCTAGTGCTCAGCAGCCAATCATGCTCACACGTTCAAAGTGGCCAGATTGCTCAAAAGCACGTGAAATCGATGTCTGAGATCACGCATTGTTTACGTGTAGAATACACGTTGATTACGCGTTGTTTGCGTTGGCAATTACACATCAATTTTTCACACAATACATAACATGTATTTTACGTGTAAACAACGCGTCCTTAAGGTGTTGTTTACATGTTAAAATTTGTGCGTTTTTGAGCTACATGGATTTCCATACACTGAAAGTGCCTCTCTTACTCATGACTTGTCCACTGTCTTGGATCAGTGTTATTTTAGTTTTATTTATATACTATTATAGTATTTATTCATATTTTTAATTAGCTTTTATTTTCAGATTTTTTGTTTTTAATTTTAATTTTAAAGTTTTAGTAATTTTGTTATAGGCTTTCTCTTTTCTTGTTGCAGACTTGTCTTTTTTATTACTTTTTCTAGATTTAATTTTTATTTTAGTTTTAGTAATTTTATTGCTCCAACTTAAACTTATTCAGTTAGTAGCCAAATTATTTTAAGTTCTAGTTTTACCTCTAATACCTATATTTTATTTCAACTTTTACAAAACTATTTTCAATAGTTTACAATAGTTTCAACTATTTTTTTAACCCACTAGGTTTCACCCCTTTCAGTTGCAAGTACATAATCTATGGATGTGGCTTTGATCACGGTGCTCCATGTGTTCATGTTTTGTGTGGGCGTCCATGTAAATTATACCTCCACTGTGGTTCATGCTTCATGGTTTAATGAGACAAGAGGGGCCAAACCCCAGTGTGTGTGTCTCTGTATCTCCACAAGAAGCATGAATTAAGCATGACTACACCAGCGGCACTCCGGTGAGTTTGTATCAGGCAGAATAGAGAGTAAGTTACTCATTATTACATTCATGTTTAAACCTCCCTCTCCAAAGCTGCCCATATTTTTCTGTACCTCGCCTTATTCTCTCTATATGAGTAACAAGCATTTAGACAAAACATTCAGTCTGTCATTAAGCATCAGTGACTGTCTCATCCCTCTTCTCGTGAGCCAAAGCGTCATTGCTTAATCCCATCATTTAAAACTTGTGTGTGAGTGGAGCGCAGCCTCCTCTGAGTGTGTCTTGCTGCAGGGTAATGCTTCTACCCTGATGCGATCTGACACATTGAACCGCTGCGTCTCAACTGCCGCACCATTACCTCCACGCAGAGCACTCCGTCGCCTCCCGAAGAGAGAGATAGATGAGGGAGGAAATGAAGGAACTTCACTGAAGTTTGGAGGACAGAAATCTATTGTTTTTATTTTTTCCCTCCTTGTGAAGCTCCGAGTCACTCACAGTTTTCTTCTGAATAACAAGTTGTCAGTCTTTAATCAGCATGCTCCATAAATTTTGGCTCTGGGTGTCATCTTGTTCTCTGCTCAGTGGAATCAAAGTGTTTGCAAGTGGGATGCATCATCGCAAAAGCTCCTTTTTCTGTGTGCACGCACGTGTGTGCGCGCTTTTGCAAGTGTGTCTAATGTAGCAGTGAGTCAACATGTTCTCTCCGGCTCAGAGATTTCTCAGCGGGAAGTCTCGTCTCCTGAGCAGCGCTGCATTAGCGAGGAGCAGAGCAGCGTGGTGCATTTAACCCAATAAACGCGCTCAAAGTAAGCAACCACCCCTGCCTCTTTCGCTTTGACAGAGAGACATGAAGAAGGAATGAAGGAGAGAGAATTTATAAGCGCAAATATTGGGACTTTCATATTGTTTATCCTTATATATTGTAGTGGATGAACACTAAATTTAAATTGTCCCCCTTTGTTTGAGTGCCACATTTTGCTCTGTATTCACCATAAAAATGGGGTTATTGCTCTCCAGCTGAGAAAGCAAGATATGGTGTTTGTCAGTGCAGCATTTCATTTACTCAGAACCAAAGCCTAAAACCTCATCTTAGCCTAAAACCTTTTTGCTGCCTTGAGGACTGCTATTTCCCAAGTCTAGTTTGTTTAGAGATGTGGTGTTCTTATTTTTCTTTAGTTTGTGCAATTTTGCGTTTGCACACACACACACAACAGCATCGCTTCTCATTTAAAAAATGCCAGCGTTTTACTGTTAAGGCCCTTTCACATGATTCATCTCGACATTCCCCGTTGCATTGAGCTACAGCGTTACCCCCGGCGCCGTGTTGTGCTCAGGTCAAGCATTATAATGTGACGCTTAAAGTTCAAACAATTCCAGTTTTGACCCTGTTTGCTGCTGACCTTTTGAAGCGCAGCCAGTTATTACCAGACAATTTACATGTCATATCGTTGCCTAGCGCCTGTGCAAAAATCATAAGATAGAAGAATATCTAGATACATCAGGTTGTACAACACAACATTAGGGGAGCATCTTGACATTCAGAGAATAATCATCATATTGTATACATTAGATAGTTATTTATTTGGATTTTATGGCTAAATTGCCCTTTTTACCATGATAAGGCACCGTGAATAACCATTAGCAATAATACACACTTTCCTATCTGGTTAATGGAATAGGTTTAGAGCACGCACACACGTACAGTATCTCAGAGTGAGCTTTACCTCTTGCATTAACTTGGATTATCATTAATCTGCCTTTAAAGACGCTGCCCTTGGGGGCCCAACATTTGGCGCTCACAGAAACCAATGGAGAAAGACAGCAGGGAGTTAAAACCTCCATGAATATTTTCATCAGGTAATCCTTGGTCTCTTGGGCTTGCCTCCCATTGCACAGAAATCCTCTTGAGTTGCATGTGTCTGGTCTTTGGTTTAATCCAACTGGGCTGTGATTAGACGGGGCCTGTCGCAGCATGGGGCTGGATTAGTCTCCCGCCCCGTCAGACGCTTGCACCATCAGGCCACCGCCTTGAGCCTCAATGTGGAGCTCTTATCTTTCCCAGATGCTGATTATGGGTTGTAACAGACCACACTGGCAACATGGCCTCAGGGCAAGAGAGAAGGAAGGATCTGTGCTATTGGAATATGACTCAGGTTGTTAAATTGGCATTAGAGACAGACCTCCACCTTAGCTAATGAGGGGCTTGGAGAGGTGCTTATTGTCCTTGTTGGTTTATTAGGTCAAATTTCAGTCGGACAGGGATTCCTCAAAGGCTCAAAGCCCACTATTAACCGAGTCTCAGGGTATTGCACTCAGCCTTCACTTGTTTATACGGTGAGATAGATATTAACTCTGCTCTGCAAACGCTATGGTCTGACTTGGAGGTGGAATTTAGGTGACTTCCAATAATAAAACCTCAGAAAGCCATTCGTTGGATGTCATTAAGCCTTGCCGTTAGTGCCGTGTTTGTGTGTGGGAAGGGTGCGGAGTCTTTCATTGGATGAGTATTGCTGTCTGTGTTTGGCCCCGAGCGCAATGGCATGGAGGACACATTTCTCAGCTCTCCTGTCCCACCGCCTCTGGACACCACGCCTGGTTGGCCTTGTCAATGTCACCGACAGATGCGCCGGGAACCTTCCACCTTTATTTATCTCTGTTTTCCTCTCCTCATCGCTCTATCCCACTCGTTTGGCCTCTTTTTTTCTCCCCTTTTTCTTCCTCTGATCTGTGATCCATCTCTGATCTCTTTCCTCTGAATGACCTCTCATTTGGCATGATATACAGTATGTATGTGTGTATGTGTTCGTGAACACAAAATATGAGTGTGGTAAATGAGCCAGAACCAGAAAGAGGAAATGCAAGCTCTGCGACTTGCAGGTGTGAGTATATGGTGATGTATGCTATGTTTGGATGTTTAGTCGGTGTGAAATGTGCTTGAATCTTCGCAGTTGCACTTGTTTCTTTAGATAAGGGAACTTTTGGTCTTGGTTTGGTCTATTTTAATATTTTTTAAATGTAATCATTCTTGTGATTTGTCCTGTGAATTTTCAGCAGTCGTCACTCCAGTTTTCAGTGTGACATGATCTTTCAGAAATCATTCTAATATGCTGATTTGAAAGCAGTTGCTGCTGCTTAATATTTTTGTAAAAAACTATTTTAAACAATAAATAGAAAAATTTTGTATTCTTATAAATGTCTTTACTTTTCATCAATTTAATGCATCCTTACTGAATAAAACTAATTTCTTAAAAAAAAATCTTACTAATCTGAACATTTTGAACAGTAATGAATTTGACCAAAAATGAATAATGATAAAATTTGACTACTAACAATGTCCAACAGTGGATATACAAACAACTGAGAAGAAGTGCCATATCAAATCATCTCAAATTATATGTTGTGTTTGACAGCATTCTGTGGGTGGAAAAGAACATTCTGAACATTTTTGGAATATATTGGCTGACGACTTTGTCTTGATAAGGCCCATTTCATAGCAAACATTTAGTGTGTCCTAAATAGTTATATAATAATTTCACACTTTTTACATAATTTGACAAAAATTACAGCTTGATTTGAAGTGGGGTTTTTTTCCCACACATAATGTCATATTTCATCTCAGGTATGTTCTTCTCTGATACTGTTGTCACATTGCTAACAAAGTAGTCTAACTTTTGATAAAACTTTGACGGTTGTAATTGTGGTTATGGTGAAAGTGTTATTACAACTTTAAGAGAATGCTAAGTTGTTTAATCTTTTTTTCCATTTTCGTTTTTTTTAAGAAATTAATTTTTTTGCATTAAGTTGATTTCTAAAGGATCATGTGACACTGAAGACTGGAGTAATGAGTTGTCATTACAGTAATATAACAAAATGTAGTCTGATCTGTTTGTTGTATTAGGAGAAAAAAAAAAGTTTTTGTGACATTAAAAGTTTAAAAATACACTTTTAAAAATAAAGGTGCTTCACGATGCTATAGAAGAACCTTTTTGTCTAAATGGTTCCATAAAGAACCTTTAACATCTGAAGAACCTTTCTGCTTCACAAAAGGTTCTTTGTGGCGAAAGAAGGTTCTTCAGATTATAAAAAGGTAAGAAAGAGATGGTTCTTCAAAGAACCTTTGACTGAATGGTTTTTTGTGGAACCAAAAATGGTTCTTCTATGGCATCGCTTGAAGAACCTTTTGAAGCACCTTTATTTTTAAGAGTGTATAGTTTACAAAAATCCTTTTATGTTTTCTCCCTCAACTTTGTGAATTAATACCATTTTCGAAAGTGTCCAACCTTGACCAAGGTGACACTAAATACTTTTGCTCTTTACATTTTAGCACTGTTTTATATCTTAACATATAGTTGTTCTGTGTTCATTGGTTTAAACGAACCATCCATCATAACTAAATGAACATTTCAACCTCTGTTCTTTCATCACACCGTAACCAAACTGATCCAGTCAGATCAATAGCTCTGCCCAATCCCAAGAGCCCCAGCGAAAAATTTCTGTTTGAGAAATGGAGGAGCGTCCTTTCTACCTGCACAGCTGACTGAGCTGCCCATTCGTCTCGGCTCCTTGGAGACGTGTTCTCGCTCTCTCTTTCTCTCTGCCCTGGAGAGTTTGAGAAGAGCTGTAGATGGCGAAACCAAGCAATTGGTATCATGTCTCATAAGAAAATGTGTTTGTGGTACTCCGCCCTTCTACTTTCTCTACCTTTGTACCTCCCTTCCCTTTCCTTCCTCAACGCAACGGGTATGTTATCGTCAACTCCTCAGCTGACCCTTTTGTTTATATCCTGTCTGCAAATTAAAGCAGAGTCACAGACAATGTGTGAGCACTCGCCACTCTAAAAATACCAGTCGGCTGATTGGGAGCGCAGCACTGAAATAAAGTCATTAAGTCGGTGTGAATCACATGGGAATGTGCCGGTAAATCTGGAGCGCCTCTGGACTTTTCAGCAAAGCATTGATTTAAGCGGGGCTCTGACGGTCTCTAATGGGAGTAGTGCAGTTAATGGAATGTTCTGGGATGAAAGTGCAGGTCAAAGGAGGCAGATAAAGATGAGGGGCGGTCAAAAGGTCAAGGGTCATCCATTGTCATGGCTGTTTGATGAACATTTCTGTCTTTATATGTCCTTTGGGTTTCTGCTTCTCTGTTTTCCTGTAGTTTGGAATAGCTTTGATGTGGTTCTCCTTCGTTATTTATGTCTTAATTATTATTGTTCATATGATGATGCACAGACTTGCTTCGTTATAGTATCAGTTAAAATACTCCGTAATAATCACATGATCTCTCCATAGATGACCTCAGTTTCTTATATATCAGATTATAGCAGTGGGGGGAAAAATCGATACAGCATAGTATCGATCTTTTATTATACTATTTGGTAGAATAATTAAATAAATTTCTTTACAATCCACTAGATAGTAGTGTTGAGTTTTTCTGGTGAGGTCAGCTAGGTCACCTTCAGCATGCAGTAAGTTGGTAAAATAAAGAGGGTGGCATCGCGGAAAGTTATCAGAAAAGCCCCGTCCGCATTTAAATCGGATATATGGACTTAGTTCGGATTTGTAAACAAGGAGGGGGTGTAAGTAGGGATGCACCAAAAATATAGGCTACATATAATAATAATAATAATAATAATAATAATAACATACTGTATATATATGGCACGCCGCATCGTGCCCCACACCGCAGTGTTCAGCGCGCATGTTTCACTCTCCTCGTCACTCAATATTCCGATCTATGAATGCGCGTTCAGCTCGTGTACCGCTCATGCTCACCGGAAAAGCAAAGTTTGCTCAAATAACACGCTGACAGGAAATTTCTATGCAGTATAGCATACTTGTGTACCGTGACACAAGTATCGTGATAATATCGTATTGTGAGGTCTCTGGGGATTCCCACCCCTATCAGATTATGATGTAGTGCTGGACAGTATATCATATTTACAATATATGTAACTTATTTATTTTGTTAATAACCCAGTCTATGTATTACTTGCTTAATCTTTTTGAAAATGTATCAGTAGTACATTTTCCTGCTCCCTGCAGAATGATGTTTGCCTGAAACACAACACTAATGTTTACTCCTCCTTGTTTCACCGTCTCTCCCCACCTGCTTATGGCCATTGGTTGTGCTGCAGTGCCCTTGAGCAAGGTATTTATGAAGAGCTTCCATGGATACCTGGTTGAGTAGTTATGAAATCCTCAAACCTCAAAGAAAAATTCTCTCATTGTTAACTCATGTATTTTGAAACCTCTATGATTTCCTTTCTTCCATGTAATGTAACAGGAGAGATCATTTTCTCTTCAAAACTCATTTGCACGTGTGGACATTCAAACTTGGAACTTCAGCCTTTATGAATGTTTGAAGTATCGTAGGGCACCAATTTCGAGTGTACACAGTTTATCAAGCTTATTTGTATGTGCTTATTTATGTGGTATGCTTTAAGGGCAGCTTTAACATTATGCAGAATATCTCCACTGAAAAAAGTCAGTCGTACATGAGGAACAATACATGATTACAGAATTTTGGCTGAACATCTCTGGACATCAGATCATTTTTATTTTTAGGAAGATTGCCTCTATTCAAACAATTTTGAATAGGTGAATTGTCCAGAACCTACTAGCATAATTCATCTGAATTCTCTGATAAGCTCTAAACCTCTGAGAAAGAAAAAATATACATCTAAAACTAAAAAAATCCTGGTCTTGCTCCAGTTGAAGGCTCTGAACAGCCAAACAACCTGTTTTTCTTGATACTTTTCAGAATTTATTGAGACCCATAAAATCTATTTGCAGATTTAGATTCCTGGCAGAAACGGACGACTTTGGTGAAGGCGGAGGTTGTTTTCTCCTTGGCATACACTAAAAAAAACAGTAAAACTCATAACATTTGCACATTGCACATGAACATGTTGTGATGTTCCATAGGGACTAAATGTTCATTTTTTTTTATGAGCAGGGATCCTTCTGTGTTTTATCAAACAACAAGCTCTGCAACCGAGACGACATGACATAAGCATGTGAGAGCATAAGAGCCAGCAGAGGAAAGAGTGCAGGTCCATGTGGAATCTGTGCCCAGCCCACAGACTCACCCCTTGCATGCTCATTTATGAAATATTTTGGCTAATTGTATCAGTGCTTTCAGCTGTCATTTAGAATGTAGTACTCTATTAGACACATTTTACCAATGTTTTATGTGCACTGCTATCGATAAGTTTGGGGTATATATGTATGTATGTGAAATATTATTAAAATTTTAAAAGTACTCTTTTCTATTGTAATATATTTTAAAATAGATTAGATAACAGGAATAAATAGTAATTTATTCCTGTTATGGCAAAGCAATTTTTTCAGTGTCACATGATTAGAAATCATTCTAATCATTCTATGCTGATTTGGTGTGCAAAAAACATATTTTTTTTTATCCCTGTTAAAAACAGTTGCTTGATATTTTTGTTGATTGGAAACCATGGTACATCTTCTTATTCTTTGATGAATAAAAGTTCAAAAGAAAAGCATTTATTTGAAATAGAAATTAATTGTAATATAAAGTCTTTAGTGTCACTTTTGTGCAAACTTTATTGCAAACTTGTTGAATAAAATTAATTTCTTAAAAAAAAAAAACTTGCACATCCCACATTTTTTAATGGAGGCTTAAATTAAAAAAGATATGTATTTGAAAAATAAAATATAATTGTTATATATTATTATTTTATTTTATTTTACATTTTGCCCATGACCCTACATAGTGCTAGTGGTTTAGAGAATGGATGGATGGGTCTACACTTTTGTACTGTTATGTACTGTTGTACATCTTTGAGACAGATATGTGCAAAAGCTGTGTCCAGTGCTGAAGAGAGTGACGGTATTTGTCAGGATGAGGAGATTATATGACAACAGGTTCTCCTCTTGGCTTTAACTCCTCTGCGTTGCAGAGATGATGAAATACCTTCAGAGAGGCTGAGTGGTTCTTCAGGGATGTGTGAGAGTGCTCCGCTGGCCATATCTGTCCCGTGGTGATGCCTTTCTATCAGCCTTTTTATTATAGGATTTAAACAAATGGTTTCTTTCACTTTCACATATTACACTGATGAAATTAAAGTGTTTTCTGAGTGTGCTTTATTGTCCCTCCCTTCGCCTGGACTCACAGAGCTGATTTATGATAAGATTTGTGATGACTCTCTTGCTCTCTTCTACATCTCTTTTACTCGTGGCTTGGATTCAGGTATGATTAAGTCATTCACTGTCACCAGATTGGCAGCTGTGTTATGCTACGTCCGCCCTCTCCGTGTGGCGCCGTTCTCACCCGTGTAGCCCACAAATTGGAAGCAGCGCTTTGGCTTATGAAATGTCACTGGGATTGCAGCATCTTAAAAGGGTATTTCGCTTATTACATCGCTCCTCCCTCCACTCATCATTTATTTGTGAATTATGCCCATGATTCTGAGCGTTGCCACAGCAGCACATCATGATCATCTAATCTTCTCCCTGTCATTGCACATGGGCCGGTGTCAACGTTGCACCGCTCTCTCACGATTCCCTGCTGGAGCGATGACTCAGCCATCTATACGCTGTTACACACGCCACCCCGTCTCACACACGCTCACCGCTGCTGCTGGCTTGAAGGTGCAGTGATGGAGAAATGAGAGCTGGGTTTCTTAAAAGGTCATTTTAGATCTCTGTAGGCTTCTGTGTGCTTTTGCATGTGCAAACTGGCAGTCAGTGGAAAACTGCATAATGAGGGGGTAGATGAGTTTGTCCTGTTCCCTCCTGAAGATACAGAGCTGTCACAGGCTGACATAAGTGTCTCCATTGCTGTCAGCACACTGTGTACAGACTAAGGGATTTTAGCCAATCAATTAGCACCTTGCATGAACTATAGACTCTGTTCTGTCACGCTGAGATGGGAGGGCACTGTGTAGGGGTGGGTTATGGCAAAGGATGTGTAGATGGATGGATGAATCAGACTGTGTGTAGAATGGAGTACTAGTGTGCTGCATACTGCGCGGTTTACACATTTACTGTTAATAATATGTTTATCACACAAGCTTATTGGATACCCTTGTATAATTGAGTAAATTTGTGTCCAGTTATGTTAAAGTTATTTATTGAATTTTGTTTAATGTTTATTTGTGAATTACATTTGGGGTTAAAATGTAAGCATTCAGTCAAAATGGTTAAATCACAGTAGATATTATCTTGAACTTTAAGTATCTTGAACCCTGCCAAGAACATGTCTAAATCATATTTCATCCTTAAAACATAAATTATTTTCTGTCTTGTTTTTTGTAATATAATGAAATTTTTGGCAATTAAATATTAAAACTTTCCTCAAATTCCCATTATCGAAATGCTAAAAAAATTTATAATTTTCATTACTTAAATGCAAAAAAAAATGTATGTTATTCTTAATTGTAAAACATTGTGGTAGTGTTTATTGTGCTGCCTTAACACTAATTTAAATAAAAATGAAATTATTATTTTTGATGTTTTAATGCTTAAATGCAGGGAAGAAAACAATTAATGCGTCTATGAATTAGAGATTTGCGGAGAGCATATCATGAATTGCTTTAAAATTGTCACAGTTCAGCAAAGTACGGTTCTAAAATAATGTTGCTAAATTTATCACTTTTCTTTACGCAAACAGGGGGAGTTATCATTTTGTAAAATTTTCATTCATGCTGTAATATACTGCCGAAATTCTGATTGGTGCATTAGTATGATAATCGGTATACAATGTTGAATATAACTGGAGAAAGCCAAGGACTGTACAGGAAAATAAATGGGAAGGAGAGACATGTAGTGAGGGTAGAGTTGGGAGATTGCTCACTGTTGCTACTGGGAATCATCCAGCGCTGATAGTCATGCTTTGTTTAGTTTCTTTATCAATATTGAATTATTCAGTGGAGAGTGGAACATGGCTCTCGCTGGGACTTTGACACTGTGCAGAGGTTGCTTTGTGTGTATGTGGAGGAGAGACGGGATGAGTGCTGTTTAACTATACATGTTATTTTTGTAATTGTTTGGCTTAAATTGTTGTTTTTTTGGTTGGATCAATGATGTCCCTCTTTAACCTCAGGTTGTTGATAGTCCATGTTAGGAATGTGCAGAACTACACATTTCATTCAAATCAACTAGTTGGGTTATGTGAATGCCTAGGCGACTAATCAGGTCTGGTTTTAGGTTTGTCTGATCTCTGACTCATTTCTTTGTGGGGGCATTTACAAACAACAGCTAAATTCAGGGGCACAGAACACAGCGGTCTTGAGTTGCATTTAAAAATCAGACTATTTGTAACTTGTACAGCGCTTTGTCTTGCAGCGCTCATGGTGGGACACTCAAACAACATGAGATGCAACACAACGACTGAAGACATTTATGGCTGAAGTCATGATGCTTTAAAGAGGATGAATTAAAAAATTAAACTCTTTCTGAGAGGGTTTTACACTCCAACAATACAGCACACTGTCAGAATGCTAATTAAAACATTGGCTCTAAATATATCACAAAGAAAAATCTAAATAAACTGATCAACTAGTTGTTAGACGATTATTCAGCATTGTGACCCACTCTACTTCCATGTGCAGGCGTGTTGTTAGTTGACATCCTGGTTAAGGTTTCCTCTGTTGGTCCTCTGAGAGATCTTCTGTGCCTTTCTGAGATCCATTAAACATTAAACTCTCAATCTGCATCAGCAAGAACAAAGGCTCCTTCCTGTGTACTTCCTCTGTTGTCTTTTCTGCCCGCCCTCTTCTCTCTCTCTCTCTCTCTCTCTCTCTCTCTCTCTCTCTCTCTCTCTCTTTTTCTCTACGCGCCCTTGTTTTCTCTCTCGGTCTCCTGTCCCAGCCAAAGTCTCCCCCTCTTTTTCTCTGTCTCTCTCTCTCTCTCTCTCTCTCCCTCTCTCTTTCCCTATCTCTCTCTCTCTCTCTTTTTCTCTACGCGCCCTTGTTTTCTCTCTCGGTCTCCTGTCGTGCATTACCAGCCAAAGAATAAAGCTCCAGCACAAATGCACTCACAGACAGCAGATGCATGCTGGTTGTTGTGAAGATCACCATGAGGTCTCTGTTTTTGGAAGCCAGATCTTTCACTCTTCATAATGTTAAGTATGCATTTCTTCTTGGGTCCAGCATATGTTGGAGACAAGTGTGTCACTTAGCACTTGCTGTGTTTGTGTGTGTGGTTATGGGTCAGGATGGTCGACTAGTTACCAGCCATCTAACAACCAGCTAGTTGATTAGGGAAGATGATGTTTTTATGCTTTTGAAGCAAAGATTTGGGATTTGCAACATCTCTGTGAATGTTTTAGTATCCTGCGCTTATACTGTCTCCGAAAAGTTGCATGTCTCAATTCATTGTTATTAAAGCACCGTTTCCACAGCCATCAAAGCACCGCTTATGTACAAATTCACCACCTTCAACAGATTTTAAATGATCTCTATCAGGCCTCAGATCGCCTGCTGTGAGAAATGATCTGTTATTATGCAGAATCCACAGGTGTTGTGGAGAGATTAAAGGACAGTATTTTATTGCTGATTCTTTATGGTGTGGCACTCGTTCTCAAGTGTAAGAACACATTTTATCCCCAAAACCAAATGGAAAAAAATGTGAAATCAGTTTCTCATAAAGAAAATTCAGTCCGCTATTACTCCCCATATTTTTTTAAAACATTTTTTAAATGTATTTGTTTAAGCTATTTCACGTTATCCCGTTAATTTTCATTACTATACTATACTATTTCATCACTTTTTATCATTACTGTATTCATATTCATACTGTATTACAGTTTAAAAATTACTTTTGCAATTATACTGTGTATATTTTTGTAGAAAATAAAAAATTATAAAAAAGTATTTATATAATATATGTTGTGCACCCACAGTATGCTCTAATATTTGAGTTTGGGATTTTTTTGAATGCAGAGTAAATGTATGCCTGCACATTGAAGAACATGATGTTTTATTAAATTGATAGTTTTGTGAAATGTGAGGTTAGAGTTATTCAGCCTACAAGTGCTGGGCTTAACATCCATAAATCCCAAAGAAATGCATCTGTTCAGAGTCTGGTGGACATGACAGTCTGTTTTATGCATGACTTATCTAGTACAGACTTGTCAAGTAGCCATTCAGACAGTCCACCAACTAGTTGATTAAAATATGTATGCACATGTCTCATCCACTCTTTGCCTTTAGCTAGCTTTAATATCTGAGATCAAATCTCCCATTAGAGAGTCATTAAAAGACTTCACCTTCACCTCTTTTTGAAGGTGTTTTTTCCCTGGATCTGTCTCATGTCTGTGTGTGAATGTAAGTGTGATGGACTGTAATTGGTCAAGGGGTTTGTTCTTATCTGTACATGGTTTGTCAATTCATATACATCAACACACACAAAGCGCTTCAGTGATGTTCAGATCATAATCTAGGAGAGAAGAGTGGACCATCTGAGATCGAGACACCTCACAAATGAGAGCGTGCAAATATTGACTGCAAAAGTGACGCAACTGCGCAGGAGTCATCTATCAAACCCTCACCACATGTCCTCTCTGTCCTCATTACAGGTGTCTGAACACACACTGAGATTCACACACTTCCACCCAGGACAAGTCAACTAATGCACTGATTTATCAAGACCAGCTGCAGCTACAAGAAGTAAGTGTTGTTTTGATTGTTTGTTTTTTTTAAACTGATCACTAAAAAAAAATCCTGAATTTGTCAATCAGCTATTGGTAATTGGCCTAAATTTATTTATTTATTAATCCATTCATTTATTCATTCGTTCATTAATTAATTATTTCATTCTTTCAGTATTTCATTAATTAACAATACACATGATCCTGTATGATGAGAATTTGGTTTTCTGTGATGTATTAAGCATTGTTGCAAATTCTGCCGATAAAATGTCAGATGGTAAAATTATGTAGGTGACTAATATTAAATAGGTATTTCATGATAATTCATTAAATGTAAAGTTTAAAATTAAGTTAAAATGGTTTGAAAATGATAAATAAATCACCATATGGAAACTACTTTTAGTAAAAATGTTTGTGTATTTTAATATGACAAATTAAATTATAATAGAATTTCCAGCTTTTTTTTTTTTAGAATGTTGTTCTTGTTTTGTGATGGTGCCAGTAAAAATATCAACAGTGCAAGTATAAATCTGCCAAAAATAAAATTTTATCTTTTTTCTTTTGTGCCATTTTCACCGTTATCTCAATCCTGAAACTTAAGCTGATTTTCCTCTTATTAATTATACAGTACAAACCTAATGCAGAAGTAATAGTGTGAACCTTGTACATCACTCATTTTGATCAAATTTATCATCATTATTCATTAGCACCCCATATCAAAACAATCTTCACCTCTCACTTCCGAGCGCTTGTCGGCATGGTAATACAGTCTTAATTCCACTACAGTGAATAAAGCTCACTCAAGTGTTTTCTGTCAGTCCTGCAGAGCTGCTATCCAAACCTCACTGTGACTGATCCACACAAATGCTTCATGCTTACTCGGAGGGCTCAGAAAGTCACATTTCACTTAGCCAAACTAGACTTTTCTTCGAATCCACTTAGTATGCGCGTGTTTGAATTGTGTATTGAGCCTTAGTGCACCTCTTGAGCTGGTCAAATTTAAATGTAATTGACCCCACAGCCAAGAGGAGCTTTTATGTGTCTCTCTCAAGCGAATGCTGCCAAAAGCACAGGCACACTTCCAGGGCAGGTTATGGGCCAGGCCTCCATAGAGAATACAAGCTCTCTAGGTCTTTGTCATCCTCTCGCACATCGCTGTTGGTGAGAATATGCACCTGGGTTCCCATTAACACTCACCTATGTAGATGCTAGAGTCTGCGTTTTATAAGAGAGACGCAAAGAAACCATGAGTACAGGGGGATTATCTGATGCCTGTCTAAAACTATCTTGATTTGATATTGTTTGCTCAGTTGAGATTGCATCAGTTTGCGTATTTGTCGACCTTTGTCATCGTCTGCCTCTCTGTTCCTAGTTCTTATTTAATCTGCTTCATTTTTTGGAATGTATCACTACCCTGCCAAGAACATGTCTAAATCATATTTCATCCTTAAAACATAAATTATTTTCTGTCTTGTTTTTTGTAATATAATGAAATTTTTGGCAATTAAATATTAAAACTTTCCTCAAATTCCCATTATCGAAATGCTAAAAAAAAGTACAGGGGGATTATCTGATGCCTGTCTAAAACTATCTTGATTTGATATTGTTTGCTCAGTTGAGATTGCATCAGTTTGCGTATTTGTCGACCTTTGTCATCGTCTGCCTCTCTGTTCCTAGTTCTTATTTAATCTGCTTCATTTTTTGGAATGTATCACTGACAGCTTGTGGGTATTAACTCTGGATCTCAAATAATGAGAATTACTTGGCACAGTAAAAAAGACTTTATGTAACTGTATGAAAAGACACTGAGAGCTGCCTTCTGTTGTTCGTCTTATAACTTACAAGCTCTTTGTCTATACTGTGAGTAATGCCAATAACCCATCCATTGAATGGGGTATAAAAGAATTGATTGAAGCTGAATGGCATTGATTGGAGAGCTGGCAGAGAGAGATGAGAGCATTGCTGTATTAGAATCAGGTGTATTGTGCAACGGGCGCTCGATATGCTCCTCGTCCCTCTCTGAACTCTGCTCAAACAGAATATGAGCTGAATTGCTGAGCGCAGCGCTGTCACGGTAATGACACGGGCCGTCGTGATCGATGACTCTCTTAGCCAATTGGAGAGCTGTCATTTTTTCCCCTCCCCTGGCGCTGATTTGATTTAAGTTTAGACTGTAGAAAATGAGTCTCAGGGAATGAGGGGAGTTTTATTTCATTGCGTTGTACAGCTGGGTTAAAATAGATATATGTTCTAACTAAATACAGTCTTCATTTAAATGACGTGATCTGATATTGATTTTTAATATCCCCAGATGCCTTTTTTATAGTAAATGCATTAAAAAAATTATAATTCTCATAATAATAGATTTGAACATTTTGTGAATCTAAAAATAATTAGGCACATTTCAGTAATGAATCAGAATGAGTATTGTTGCTTACCATCTTTCATTATGGTTAATTGTTGGTGAGTAACTCTATGCAGTGATACTTCAAATTAACTTTCAGCTTGCACCAATTATGAAATTGGCTGCTTGACGTCAGAAGTGTTTTACAATACAATTTCCTGTTTCAGCAACTGTTAAAGGTATAGTTCACCCAAAAATTTAACTTACTCACCCTCATGTTGTTCCAAATTGTATAAGACCTTCATTCATCTTCAGAACATAAATTAAGATATTTTTGATGAAATCCAAGAGCTTTCTGACATGAGGGTGAGTAATAATGAAGGAATTTTCATTTTGGGGTAAACTATCCCTTTAGTACTCAAACTGCATCAATGTTGTCTAAAACATAAAGGGTTACATTGCTCAAAAAAAGAAAATGTAATTACTTAATTTAATTTGATTAAAGATTTCTGTACCTCCAATTTAAATCCATTCAACCAAAATGTTATAAAGATATTGTAAAAGTAATCCATATAGACATGGAGGCTCAAATGTGCTTGCTTGATGCACATGAAGTTTCTCAAATGTGAAGCAAGTACATTTGAGTTTTCATTGACCAGATTTGCTCAAATTATGTTTATATGTGAATAAAAGCCTAAATTAAATCTGTTCATCATATAAAGCATTAATGTCACTTCAAAAGAATTCATATGAATTTCTTTTACAATCTTTTTTTTATGAACTTTGCATTTTGTTGGAATTAATTTTCAATAGAGGGACATAAATCTTTCAGGTTGTCAAATCCAGCACTGGAGGGGTCATTGTCCTGAAGAATTTAGCTCCAACCCAGATAAAAACTCAGCTGCCTGTAACTTTCTAGTACCTCTGAAAACCTTTACATACAAGTTGCTTTACATATAACCTTTACATATAAATATTCTTTTTGATTTTTGTTCAATTGTAAAGAATTAATTTATTTTCATTATTAAGAGGTTTGCACAAGAGTTAACTAAACTGTGCAAACATTCAACTTTGCTAAAATTAAATGTCTTGCTTTGGTCTACACTGGAAGTGTTCCATTAAACTAAAACTTAAACTAAAATATATATGAAAATAAAATATAAAAACTAAATAAAAATGTGTTCACAAATTACAAACTAAACTAAAACTAACAAAACCATTAATGAAATTAACTAAAACTAAACTGAAATTATAGGAAATTTGAAAATGATATTAAAATTAAAAAATTCAAAACTATAATATCCTTGTTTCATTAGAGTTGTCTAATTCAGACCTCCCTGTAAGGAAAGATTAATTATTCAGAGTGGCCTTGCATGCACATCCCCTTGATTGTATAATGCTGTCTGGCTGTATTTGTGCAGTGGAGAGAAAGAGACAGAGTTTAAAGGCAAGTTTGTGCTTGTGGGGTCCTCCAGGACTTTTGTGTTGCACGGTGGGATTGATCACGGCATGAATGGAGGATACTGGCAAGCGTCTTCCTCAGACAGATACAAAGTGAAAAGATAACTGCAGAGAGGTTGTGCCAAAGAAATTTTAATTGGAGCAAAGATGCATTCCGTTTTTTGTTGTGGGCCAGGAACCCTGGGCCAGGAAAACAGAATGACAATGCAGGGTAGAGAAAGAAAGTAAGGTCACTCTCAGATACACACATACGCCCCCCGTTGTTTTTTCTCACGCCTACTCACACAAATGAAGAGTTCATAGAGCCAGCGTTTGTCGCTGATTGGCCAGCTGTGACAGCATGGCTTCGTGTTGAAGCCCAAGGGAGCTGAGTTTCAAACCACATTTTTTTTGTTGCACTGTATAACTGAAGCACCTTGGGTAGAGGATGTGGGCGGTTTGTGGATGTGTAACTTGACAGCGAGAGTGGATCTATTGTCAGTTGTCATTTTGCCTCTCTCGATGTCTTTGCACAGTGTGACCAATTAGAAAGCTCTAAATACCCATGTCACAATGACACTGGTGACAGGAGCAGGCCATGATTGGCCACTGTGACATCTTGCTCCGAATATATCGATTTTTAGCCTTCCCTTCTCCCTCTATATACTTAACACACACACATGCTCTGAGACACACGCATCTCTCTGCACAGTCTCTGCTTTCTGTCTCCACACAGCAGCAGTTTCCGGGCCTGTCTGGAGTGCTAAATTCTGTTATCATATGCATACGTTATGTGAATGCATTATTGCATTGCATTTTAAAAAATGCATTGTATGACCAAGAAAACAACTTTAAATAAAGAGTCACCATCTAATTTTAAAAGAGAATTGAATTAGAAGCCTATGTCTTGTATGAACAGAAACAGCGTTTTCACCACAACTTTGAAAGGATGAATGCAGTAGGCCAATATGAATAAAACATTTTATTTTTAAATTATTATTATTAAAGATGCTATGCAACGTATTTATTGTTGTTATTTGTCACTATGGTTACACACATTACTCAAGGTTATAGCAAGTTAAAGGAGTAAATTGACTCGCTGTTTTATTTTCAGTAGCTTGTTTTTTTTATTTTTATTATAAACCTCTTACAAAGCACAAAAATTATGAACTCATATCATAGGGTGGTATTGTGTTTCATCAGTATGTGAAGACTCATTGGCCACTCAATGAAAGCAACACTCGAAGTCCACATATAACCTTATCATTGAAATAAGCGTGCTCAGTATTTTATCACATTGGTCAAGTGTTTTTACACCGTGGCTGGTCGTATTTTTAATATGGTATATCCGGTTAAAAATAGTAATTGTAAAGACCCTGTCAAGTCCCTGAGTTCTTGTCTATTTAGTTGCACTCTGTCTAGTTGCAGAAACCCATTCTGTGCGTGTGTGAGAGATTAAGTGCTGTTTCTGCCATCCCAGACTGAAAGGCACCTTGTGCAGTATTGGATCAAATTGATAAAAGCTAGCTTTAACCAATCACATAAAAGATGAGGCCCCTTTTTGAAATATTTGTGCAATTAATATTGGAGTCAATAAAAATGCACCTCATGCATGATCAGGACCAGTTGCTGTAGGGATGCATATGTTGTTACAACATATATTGTTTTTCCTATTATTGGTCCTTATTGAATGTTTAAATGTGCATTATTTTAGATTTCGTATGACATCATCTAATGTTACTTTAAATAAACATTTAGCAAATGTCTAAATAAATATTACTTTTTTCATGCTGTACATTATAATGTTGTAGCATTTGAAATGGCTGGTTTTTATTTAAGTTTGTAGTGTTTTTTGTTGTTTGTTTGTTTTTTCTTCAAATCTGAGAATAGCTCTCTTTTTTTGTGACTGTGTTTGTGTAACGCTTTTGTAACAGAAGTAGGAAGGCAGTTACTTTATATGTCCGTCACCAGTAAGACCTCAGAGTGACTGTCTTTATGAATGGGTAATCATGAATCACTGATTCACTAGATTCGTTTAAAAAAACTGTTCGTTCATAAACGAAACACCGCTGTGTTTGAATGGAGATGCGCAGCGGTTGAGCTGTGACTTTGTTTTTAAACTATTTTCGACATATTTCGAAATACAACGAAATAGAGCAAAATCAGACAATAGTGTTATAGTCAGACAATGTAAGTAACTTAAAATTAACTTCTTGTTTATTGAATTGTATTGTATTAAATCAGTTATCACATTTACAAACTCCCTTAAAAATCATTCAAAGCTGTCACTCATCATCTTAGTTCATCGCGAGCTCACATTTATAATCAACGAAGCTCTCTACACTGTGTGATGAATCTCTTATTTACACCCTGTCTACACTTTGCTTATGAAGGATTGGTGAGATATGTCTGATACATTACTCGACGCTGCAAAAACACGTAGAAAGCTTTGAAGCTTCCCTGAGCGCAATCACAAGTATGATGATGATCGGGTCAGTCGCACTGGTGCTCCTAAAATAAATTTCATAGTCGCACGCAGTAGTTTTCAGTCGCAAATGCGACTGAAATGGTCGCACTGTCGAGCCCTGTGAGGCCCCTTTTTGAAATATTTGTGCAATTAATATTGGAGTCAATAAAAATGCACCTCATGCATGATCAGGACCAGTTACTGTAAGGATGCATATGTTGTTACAACATATATTGTTTTTCCTATTATTGGTCCTTATTGAATGTTTAAATGTGCATTATTTTAGATTTTGTATGACATCATCTAATGTTACTTTAAATAAACATTTAGCAAATGTCTAAATATTAAATAAATATTACTTTTTTCATGCTGTACATTATAATGTTGTAGCATTTGAAATGGCTGGTTTTTATTTAAGTTTGTAGTGTTTTTTGTTGTTTGTTTGTTTTTTCTTCAAATCTGAGAATAGCTCTCTTTTTTGTGACTGTGTTTGTGTAACGCTTTTGTAACAGAAGTAGGAAGGCAGTTACTTTATATGTCAGTCACCAGTAAGACCTCCTGCCAGATTTCAGCTGAGTGCCACCATGCCGATTGTAGGTAAGTGTGCTCCCTTCAGCAGAGCTCCTTCAGGGGCTGCCTTTGATCAGAGCTTCCTATGAACTCTTCAACGACCCTGCCTGCTCCCGCTCCAGGAGGACGGCCATTGCTAAGGGACATAGTGCCATCAGCCCTCCAGTCCCTGCTGCCTCGTCTGCACACCACCAGACATCAGAAAGTATAAAGTTAGGAGGAAATAGCATCCCACTCTTAGGGCTTTTCAAGATGACTGGTCTCCTCTGCTCTGAGATGTGCTTGGTTAAAAGCCACTTCACTCACATTTGAAGGTTATTCAAGAAGTTCTAGAGGTTTCTGACTGGAAGTGGGAAGAGAGGAGCTTCTTTTGAGTGTGCTTTGATGCCACTGTTTCACTTCATACTAGACAGAAGAGTTTCTGGGAAAGACAACAGCAAGCCTTTCGCTTTTATTTTAGGCAAGTACATTTTGTAAATGGGAAGTAAGCAAGTTCTCTTTGCATAACAGACCAGACATTAAATTAAAGAACAATCTGAGAGTTAATGGTACATGCCAACAACAGCAATTATGTTGCTGCCAGGATGCATTGCTTTTAGCAACAAGGTGAGGTGCATTAGCTAGTTTGTTCAATAGATTGTGGCAAATTTTCTTGCTGCTTAAACTCATTACACTTTTTTTCACCAAAATCTACTTTGCAAGAATACTGCAGTGTTATTGCATTATACGTTACTCATATTAGAATGCTAATGAGGCCAAACTGTCTGATGAACAGAGCATTTAGATTATTGAAGGAATGTTTTGGCAGGTTCTCTGTAAATAAGAAGTATATAACACATGCATATAAAAAACTGCTCTGCTTGATTTGGTCCTGAAGGCCATCTTCACAATACCGGAGTTCTCTGAAGTATGACAAGCCTGTAAATGGAATTTTGGACCCCTGTAGTAAATGTGTTTCTGTGTCCCACGTTGACCTCTAACTGGTCAGGAGTGGTTGATAGGAGAGAAGAAGTGTGTAGGGTCTGTGTAAGAACAGGTGAGGTCACAGTCTACATCTGCAATCTCTCTGTCCTAGATCTGCCACCAGGCCTGTGCTCACAGGTCAAAACTCAGGAAGGGATTCCTCTCGCTCATGTATAACACTCTGTACTCCAAAGACCACTGCTGTCTAAATACTTGTAAACGCTGAACAAGAACATGCATGCTAGAAATACCACACACACATAATTTTATTATAATTATTTAGTAGGTTTTCTCCTAGTATATGTACTAAATACCCAGTTTATACAAGTACATTGGGGTTTGAGTCCACATTGAAAATCTGGGATTTAAGTAAAGCTGAAAATAACAAGTCTGATCATTTAAAAATAAAGCCATAATTATGATTGATTGATTGACGATTGGCACTTTATTACTCCCAAAGGAAATTCAAGGCATCTAATTAGGACTTTAAAGCATTTATGACATTGCAGATTTGGCCAATTTGTGACATTGATGAAGTGAAAAGACCAGATGTTCTTGCTTCCATTGAAGCACAAGATGCTCATTGAAAAAATTGAAACATGTCACTATAGCCAAATATTTTAAAGAAAAATACTTTTCACTTAAATGGTTATGGTGATAATTATATTCAATTAGAAATGCCACGATGCAGATATTAAACTGTGGTAAGCTGCAACCTTAAAACATCTTAATAAATGTATTGAGCTATATTGAGCTCTGTAGCTGTTAGTCTGGCAGATGTAGTTGAAATAGACTATTCAATCATGCCTGTAACATGTTCAACCTTGACCTTGCCATTCTTCTGGTTTGATTAAGAGCTAAGCTTTGGCCAGCACACGCAGAGCTCTGTGTTCCCATAAAAGAGGCTTCTCTTCTCAGTCAAGACAGAGTTAAATTCTGTAAACAGTACTAAACTCTCTCTCTCGATCCTCCTACGCTCATTCTTCACTTCCTAATAATGCTGCACAGCTCGGCCAATCACTCTCTTCCAGTCTATCGTATTTTCTTAGTTAAATCCCCTTTACACCAAGAATGATAGCTATAAAGAGCTATAATGTGTGCTGCTGTTATGCCATCTGTAGCTATAAATGCTTGAGGTCTTTAAAGAAGATTGGATTCTGATTGGCTGTCAATGTTTTTATAGTTCATCAGCTGAACAAAAAAACATTCTGAAAGTGATTCCAGCAATATTGTTCCTATGTCTTTATCATTATAGTTGTGCTATTCATTTAAAAAATATTTTTTACTGTACAACTGTATCATTTTAGTTATTGTCTTTGGTTTTCGAATGGCATTTTGTCCATGACGGAATCAGTCTTTTAAGCGTTTTCACACTAATAGGAATTTGACCAAGAGATCGCGAGACATTCGTTTTTAATGGGAGTTTTTTTATTTTGATCTTGATACCATTGGTTATAGCATCCGATTAGGAATGCCTACTAATACCCATCTGTACAGCCACCAGACATTAAATGGCGATCACACCTTACAGGAACTTCTCTTGAGTCTATCGAGATTAGGAAGGGCTGGGGGTCATCCAGCGGACGGTGTAAGCCAGACAGGTGGTCAGATTCCTCCATTCCGCCTTCAGAGCAGGCACGTGTCCCCCATCCCACCCACACACACGGTGGGTGGCCGGCTTTGCTCGCCTCTGCAGCATGCAGGAGCTGGAAGTTTTTTTCTCTAAACAGTCATGTGCGGTGCTGCGGGGTGGGAACAACATGATCTTGAGGTAAAAGGAGCTCAGGCGTCCTCACAGCCTCTCCTGAGCTTGATCCTAGTCGCTGCAGCTTTCCTGCTTTCTCAGCTGGATCAGGCCCCACCCTTCTGAATATCTCCAAACCAAAATCTTGGCCAACTGAAATATACTCGCAATTACCAGCCCAGTCACAACGCAGTTAGCATGTGGCAACTAAGCCTGCGCATTCTCTTTCACTCACTCACTTACTCTGACATCGATCGCACGCACTTCTGCATCGTGGCGACGCTCCAGAGCTTGGATTAGCAGGAATGATAGGCATGACATTCTCACCAACAATGTAAATATTTTGATATGGCCTTCCCGATGCCAGTGGGCACATCGTGGCTGCCACCTGCGAGAGAATGAGGGAGAGGCGTGTCTGACTGACTGCCTACTGCAGCACACTCTCATGACGAATAGACCTTCTAATGAGGTGCCATTTTTAATCGTTAAATATTTATTCTGCGTTAATGAGAGAGATTAGCCTTCAATATTTTTCAGCGTGGGAATCTTCTAATAGAAGTCCTGTTTTTTTTTTTTTTTTTACCCTTTTCCTCTCGGTAATGAAACGTTTTATCTGCTTCCCTCCAGCCATTTCACCATTGCAATGTTTGTTGTCATTCCTAACAAGATCTGGGCTCTCAAATTCGTTTGATGTTAATTTAACAAAGAGCGTCAGTAAGTGTTGATGAGTGAGATTTTTCTGGTCAAACTTTGAGTCTTGAATGTCATATGTGTGTGGCCTCTCATAGGGAGTTGTTTCCTCAGCTGTCACGAGGCTTGTGCGGCATTCAGAATTAAATTAAGAATGCCTTTCAAATTCCAATTCAGTTCAGAGTATGCAGAGTTGCTTTTTGAATGAAAGTAGGTAAAATTAAAGGCAGTCGAAATTCAGTAGGGATTCTTAAAATGTGTATTTTTAACTGGAAAAGCAAGGTTTGTCAGGACAAGCTTTCAATGTTACCTTGAGTGATGGGGAGATTTTAAAGAATTTTTAAGAGTCTTAAAGTTTGAAGGTTTTTAGGCCGTAACCACAGGCAGATAGATAGACAAATACAAATTACAACTCATGTATTAAAAGGAAGCCAATTCTTCAACTGACCTTACAACAGATAAATGACTGATAAATAACCATCTGTTTTGGTAAATTCCCAACATTATGGTAAAAAGATGTTGCTGTGCTACATGTAATTTGGATACTAGGTATCCAGAGAGGCTAGTGAATGGCGTTCCTAAAACCAGCCAGTAATCATAAACAACTAAAATGAAAATGATTGTTCAATTCAAAATATTTTTGGGAAAAGGGTTGGTAGAAAACAGTTTGATGGAAAAACTAAACAAAAAAGCCTAATAATTTACCCATTGGCATCTGCAGAAAGCATCCATTACACATTTTTCTTTTGTGTTAATGTTAATATTTTTGTAGACTGTTTGACTTCTTGGGTACTCCCCTTGTAATTTCACAATTTTTTCATTATCTACTTTTATGTTTAGTATTGCAACATAACAGTCTGATACAAAAGCTTGTGCTTTCTGTTTTGTTTGCTTGATGATAAACTGCATCTAAAGTAATTTATTCCAAAATCATCAGGTACATCAGCGAGGCTTGCAAAGTCAAGTCAAGTCACCTTTATTTATATAGCGCTTTTAACAATACAGATTGTGTCAAAGCAACTGAACAGCATTAATTAGGAAAATAGTGTGTCAATAATGCAAAATGACAATAGTAAACACTAATTTTTCAGTTAAAGACTGAATTCATCATTGAATTCAGTGATGTCAACATCCAGCTCAGTTTAAGTCATTTTGTTTGACGAATATACACACAGTACCCGCCCTTGAAAAGAGGTAGGCATGGTTAACTAATCGCTTTCATAAGGTCAATGCTGATTTTATTCACAACACTGGCTGTCACCATAATACAGCCCATCCTATCCTAAGATGGCAGCTCTCATAAAAACTACTGTCAAGATTTGAAGACTTCCTATTTAAGCTTATCCCAGTTGTGTTAGTTATTTAGTCTCTTTGTCCTCTCCAGTTATGTCTGGCTCGCTAATTGCTGTCCTGTAATCCCACTATTAACAGAGCCTGTGCTGCAAGCATTATCAGGAGATCAGCAGCGGCCAGCGACTGTGAACCCTGCTGGAGCTCTTCAGCATGCAGCTCACATCAGTAAATCAGCTTAATTTGGGTAATTCCTTTTCAGTCACTCATAATACATTCTGTTTTTGCACTATTTTCAGAGAGACAGAGAGAGAGAAGCCGGCATTCTCAAAAGCCAAACACAAGCAGCGCTTTATCAGCACCGCCGCCCTCATTCTCACGTAGCACTCTGAGAAATGGACGGGTAAAATAAACACTTTAAAGATGTAGTTTAGCCACACTTCACATGCCCAATTGAAGTCTGAATGGGATGAGAAGCAGCAAAGCACTTTTATCTCCGTCCACACAAAGAAATGCATAGATTTTGATAGACAGTTCCCGACCGTGAACCCTGCTGGAGCTCTTCAGCATGCAGCTCACATCAGTAAATCAGCTTAATTTGGGTAATTCCTTTTCAGTCACTCATAATACATTCTGTTTTTGCACTATTTTCAGAGAGACAGAGAGAGAGAAGCCGGCATTCTCAAAAGCCAAACACAAGCAGCGCTTTATCAGCACCGCCGCCCTCATTCTCACGTAGCACTCTGAGAAATGGACGGGTAAAATAAACACTTTAAAGATGTAGTTTAGCCACACTTCACATGCCCAATTGAAGTCTGAATGGGATGAGAAGCAGCAAAGCACTTTTATCTCCGTCCACACAAAGAAATGCATAGATTTTGATAGACAGAGTTCAGCCTTTTTTTTTGGATTTCTTTTTCCGTTTTTTTCCCTCTCAGCTGAGATTAGAAATGCCAGGAAGATGACAAATAGTGGGGGGAGTTTTATCCTTTCTTTGGTTTTGTTCCGCCTGTATTTCATGCACTGGAGTGAGTCTATTTGGTGTGTTATTCATGGTGAATAATCAGAGGGGGGCAGCGGCCTGTGAAATTTGACGGTCAGCATTGTGGTGTTTGGGTAGCAAGGGCTTGACCCTGGGGTTGCTGGGGCAGGGAGGCTGAGGAGAGGGTACTCTCATGGTCCCCCTTCATCACTTTGTCCCAAACAATTGTGGTTCAGAGAATGAGCATTGCTGTTGTCACCCTGTAACCGTCTCAAATTCAGGGATTCAAAATTATAGCTCCGATAAAGCCACAATCTCCAGCTGTTTGTAAAACATTTCCTTTGATCAAAAATAAGCTGAGCTTTTTTTCCCCACCGTCCCCCACAGCTTGTAAATTCTATAAATAATTTGCATTTTAATTGCCCCACAGGACTGAATCCATCTAAAGATTTTTTTGTGCTATTGAAGTGTTTTGTTATTGTAGAAGCAGTCTGTATTTTTTCACTTGAAAATTGGATGTAGCAGGTAAGCTGCAGGCTCATTAAATTTCTCCACACATAGTAGCAGTTTAAAGTGCTATTTTTTTTACTTATTATTGATTGAAGCAGTCTAGTTTTCTTTCAGGTGTGTGTGTGTGTGTGTGTGTGTTTGATGCCTGCACACCTGTGGCTCAAATTCAGTGTGACCTTGGGCCCTAATGATATCCCCCTCCTCCACTTTGCCCAGAGACCTTAATTCTCTGCCCATTGTGTGTGGAAGCCCCCTGCTGGTCACTTTGTGCACTGCACCATCAATCCTGTAGGCTAATTAGGGCCATTTGCCAAGGCAAGCATCACTATTTGCTCATAGTTGGGGTTAGAGGTTGAAAAAGGCCATTAACCACAAGTATTAAAATTAGGTGTGTAACATGTCCCGCACCATTTGTGCTACAGGAATGACCGATATCATGTGGTTTGTTGAAGAGAGTTGCACTATTGTAAGATTTTTTTACTTGGCTGTGGCTAATATGTTTGGGTAGACTTACATTTAGGTTGGGACCTTAGGCATATCTAGGGACCAATACATTATAGATACTTTGTGGGCTCTTTTAATATGGGTCATTAAACAACCACCAGAACACCCTAGCAACCACAATAAAAGCAACTTACCAATTGTGTAGAACTAGCTTGACAACCACCCACATAACCTTAGCTTAATGGATTTTATTTTGTGAAAATGTAAAAATGTAGTTTGGTATAAAGTGGTGTAGTTGCATTTACTTTCCAGCTGCTGTTTTGATCGAGTTTGGATCTGATTTCTGTTAGCGGTCAAGATACAAGACAAAGGCAGATTGAGTTGTTCTGCTATAATTAGGTTAGAGCAGAAATAAATTGGAGTGATTGAAATCTGAGAGCACCTCTGTCCACATGGCCCACACACAAGCTCAGTCAGTATGGATTAGGGGTCAGAGGTCATATTGGTCATGGGTCAGGGAGGCATGGCAGTCTTGCAGGGTAATTTATGCAGCACCACAGAAACTAGCTCCCTCATGGTTGCGTTGTACGATGTCTTGCGATGCACATTTAACACGGTGTCCTTACCGGGTGCCATGCCATCATATGATTAAAACCACCCATTCCATGTAAATTCCAGTTTATCATAACCAACTTTGAAAAGCCACGTGTGACACACAAATGTGATTTTGCTATTCTTTCAGTGTGGACAGACAGTTGAGCACAGGAAATTATTTTTTGTGAATGTGTGTGTGTGGCATATCTTCAAGGTGATACCATTCTTATGCACCTGTTCACGCCCTGTCTAATCAGTCATTTTTCTTGCTTTCACACATGGTTTCACATTTACTCACTCCTTCATTTTGCCCTCATTCTACCCCATTAACACGGCCATGTATTAGCAGAAAAATCTCTGTCACAGGATATTGAGACAAAACTTTCCATTTGCTGCTAATTAAAGAACAATTCTAGTAAATTTCCAGCTTCTCTTCATTTCCATTTCTCTCACACTTTAGAATGACATATTTAATACCAACAGCATTTTAATTGCTTGAGGTTGCCAAGTCACTGTTTGTGTATACTACCGGTCAAAAGTTTGGAATAATTAACATTTTAATGTTTTTGAAAGAAGTCTCTTTTTTAACCAAGGCTGCATTTATTTCAGTAAAATACAGAAAAAAGTAATACTGTGAAATTGTATTACAATCTAAAATGTTTTCTATTTTTATATATTTTAAAATGTAATTTTTTCTGCAAAGCTGAATTTTCAGCAGTCATTACTCCAGTTCAGCATAAACATTTTCAACATTGATAATAAATATCCTTATTATTAATAATTGAACAGTAATAATAATTTATAGTAATTAACCACAAATATGCAAATTAGAATTATTTAAACTCATTACGAGGGAAAATGCAATTCTTTCAAACATGCATACGCAACTTTAGGACGTCAGTGGATCTTTCTTAGTTAGCAGTGACATTTTGCTGCCTTTCTTGCTCTTTGCTTGTCTACTTTCTTGACTGTCTGTTATCCCTTCTTCCCTCTTTGCATCTTATTTCCTCCCTTAGTCCCACTCACCCATCTCATTTCCTCCTGTGCTTATGTGTACCATTGCTCTGTAAGCATGTTTGTTTACTGACAAGAGCAGTGTAATAAACACAAGATATGCATGGCCATCCTGATCATTTCCTGGTCGAGTTCAGCTCTGAATAGTTCATGATTTGCATTCTCTGACTCAAATGGGAAAGCTATTCTCTTGAGATGAGAAATGCTCCGTAGTAATTTCATCCCGGCTTCAACAGCACATGCCATGTGAAACCATTCTGCTCAATGATTCAGGGCTGCCGTTCCCCCTCGCTCATCCTGTTGCTTTACCGTACAGATAATATAATGTTGAATTGGACACACTGACCTGGGTGTATCTTTATGACCTCATGAATTGCAACGTGTCGTGATGGAAACCTGCTGTTTGTGTGCACTTGTGTTTGCTTGTGTGTGTGTTTTGAACTGATGGAGAACTGGTCAGTGAGGTTAGAGTGCTCCCAGGCTAATAATAATCTAGCTTTCCGTATCAGGATGTGTTCCTCTGTAGGGTTCATTCTGAGTTTGATAAATTTATTGCAGCTGAGCACTTCGCCGCCATTCTCCTTTTCTCTTTATAATTATCTTTGCCTCCTTCCAGACAGGTGAATTACCACATTAAGATTCTTTGCATTTATTATTAGCCTTTGAAGGTGGAAGTGAAGGTCTGTTTCTAGTTTCTAGCATCTTTTCATTCCTTATGCTTTTTCTCTCATTTCCTTTATTTTTCTCTTTTAGCTTATCACCCGTCCTAGACAAGGTGCCTTTGACCAAAGCACAGGCTATGCTTGTTCATCTGTGGGAAAAACGATCCTTTAAGTGCTAGCCTGATTTATAGTTACAGCATGGCTGGCATTGATCATGTCAGAGACTGATAGCTGGCTGTAAGCTGACAAAGCCTCTCTTGGTGGGGAGAGGAAGGAGAAAATGTGCCTGCGATCCAATGATTTCCTTCTCCAGCGTCTTGAAACTCGATCTAACTGTAGCTTGCTCTTTCCTATGGAGATTAGTTAAGATATTCTCAAATTTACAAACAGTGCGTTCCAATTAAAGTTTTGAATTACCCATCATCTGCCCTCCCATGCTCTAATTAGTTCTATGTGGGTCCAAAGTTCACCTTTTAAACTGTTCAAGTCACCTACCTATAAGGTCAGTGATCTCTCTATCCCACCTGTAATGCTATCTTACTGGAGGTCAACGGCTCCAGGACTATTTTAGGAGTCATGAGAAAAAAGACGACTCCATGGTAATGTAGTGATCCACATCAGCAGTCACAATAATAGCAAAACCACATGGCTGCTTGGAAGTATAAGAGTGAAGCAACATTTGGTCTAGGCTACAACCACTTCGTCAGATCTCCTTGCTTCCCCCGTTTTATCCACTCTTTAAAGGTACTTGATAATGTTTGGACTGATTGCATCTCTTCTCTCTCTTTCTTACAGGCTCTGACTCATCCTGCCCAATGGTGAATGTGCTATCCATGCTGGGCCTCTACATGGGGCAATGTTCACCATCCCGCCCCAGTGGTGAACACCCTCAGAGCATCCACTACTGAGGCCAGCGGGGCAAGTGAAGCACAGACCTCGAAGCACTCCAGTAGATCCCAAAGAGCCCTTTGCATTGAGAGGCACGTGCTTATTTAAAAACTCGGCGCACAGCAACGTAAAAGTCGGCAGCAAAATAGCTGATCCTTTGTCGAGTGGTGGTAGAGGAGGAGTGTCAAGAGTGATCAAGAAACCCAATCCTCTTATCCCAGGCCCAAGACGCCACCCGAGAGCGAGTGCACTCAGGGAACGTGTGGTGGGGGTGAAAGAGCTGACTGACCTGATTGGAGGACTGTGGCTAGAGGCAGCAATCAAAGCGGAGACACACGTCATGGGCTATGGGGGCCATGGTGACCTAGCATAAATGGCTACTCCTGACCCAAAGCTTGTGCCGGTGTCTGCTGCTCAACCCTTTTCCTTTATCCTTCTCTTTTCCTCTCTGTTGTCCTCCTCCTGCTGCGAACACTGCGACAGTCAGGCTCTCAGCCTCCCCTCTGCCCCCCTCTCTTCCCCGGTCTCGCGTTTGTGCTGTGGCCATGGGGCTGTGGAAGTTAGTGCGGGGTGTCAGGCAACTCGAGCTCCACCGCCTTATCCTGGCGCTCATCGTCTTTTGCCTGCTCTCCATGGCTTTCCTGGCCTACTATGTCAGCAACAGCCCTAAAATAAAGGAGGCGCCCCCTTTGCCCTTTAGTGACTGTGGTGGGGTTGTTGCTGCCGCACCAGGAGGGCAACGTGCTCCTCTCTTCCTGCCCCCTTTCACAGGCCGGCAGAGGATGGTTAAAGCAGTGGATAACTCTCGAACAGAGCCTGTGGTGCTGGTCTTTGTGGAAAGCATCTACTCTCAGCTCGGACAAGAGATTGTGGCTATCCTCGAGTCCAGTCGCTTTCGTTACCACACTGAGATTGCACCCAGCAAGGGGGACATGCCTACGTTGATGGAGCGTGACGTCGGCCGCTACACCCTGGTCATTTATGAGAACATTCTCAAGTACGTCAACTTGGATGCTTGGAACCGTGACCTACTGGATAAATATTGTGCTGAATTTGATGTAGGCATCATCGGCTTCTTCAAAGCCAACGAGAACTCGCTGCTTAGTGCCCAGCTGAAGGGCTTCCCGCTGTTCCTGCACTCTAACCTGGGCCTACGGGACTACCACATCAACCCTGCCGCGCCATTACTGTACATCACCAAACCCAATGAGGTGGAGCAGGGCCCGCTCCCTGGCGATGACTGGACGGTTTTTCAGTCTAACCATAGCACCTATGAGCCCGTGCTCCTGGCTGTCACAAAATCCTCAGAAGCACTGGCCCATTTGGCCCCCCCCCGAGCCCTTCATGCCACTGTAGTTCAGGACCTTGGCCTTCACGACGGAATTCAAAGGGTGCTGTTCGGCAACAATCTGTCATTTTGGCTGCACAAGTTGATTTTTGTGGATGCCATAGCATATCTGACAGGGAAAAGACTCTGCCTGTCCTTGGAGAGGCATCTGCTAGTTGACGTGGATGATATATTTGTGGGAAAGGAGGGTACGCGTATGAAGGTGACTGATGTGAAGGTGAGTGTCTTTTCTAACTTAGTTCATGCAAAAATGTATATTCTGTCTTCATTTACTCTCAAGGCGTTCCAAACCTGTATGACTTTCTTCCTTGGTTTAGAACGCTGTGAGTATGATTTTCATTTTCGTTTTTGGCTGATCTCACCCTTTAAAAGTTCTTAGGTTGCTCAGTGTTGTTTACCTATGAACATTCATATTGATCTCTTCATCTCACCCAGTGTGTAACTAGCAAAACTCATGTTCTTGAAATGGGTAACAATGTATTGGCTGAGAGATAAAATAGTGCACTAACGATGCTTTAGCACTGTAGTGTCATGGAGATTCGAGGCTAAAACAGCTAGTACTCAAAATAATGTGCTTGTTAGAGCAAGGGATAATTGCTCTCTTTGGACAATGTGCCTATTAACCTCCTATTTATTAGCATTGTTGCCAAAGGGGCTGATTACATAGACGTATGAATCCCTCCCAGTGCTCATCGTCAGATTGAGTAGAAGCTTCCGGCCTCCTAAAGTATGGAAACGGCAATGCAGCCCATGGCAGTACTTTCAGGAGCCGTAAATGTGTAGTGTACACATGCAAAGATATACCACCCAGAGGTTGTCCTCTTTGAAGCCAGACAAAGTAAATTAACAGCTCTAATAAGAAATAATAGGGCAATTAATGTCACATTTGCATTGACAACATGAAGATGTTTCTTCAGCAGAGGAATCTGCCTTGTCTGTCTGCTTACTGACTCAGTCAAGCAGTTAATTAGCCCGCCATCAATTATATTTGTCATTCTGTTACACAAAGTAAGTCCAACGAGTTTGAAATGACATTCTACAAAACAAAATTCTACAACAACATGTTAGCAATTGGTCATTAAATGTAGTTTGCTAAAATGGTGAATGGATAGACATGTGACAGAAGAGATGTCAAATATTTCTCTTATGTTAGAGGAATAGCTTACACGGTAATACATATTCAGTCATTTATGTGTCATTACTCTGCCTCTATCATTTCAAACTCGTTGGACTGACTTTGTGTAACACAAAAGAGGAACAATAACATGGCCACTTTGTTCAATATAATGAACTTTAGAATAGAATGAAAAGCTCCAAAATTACAAATAATTGTAATGTCAAAAAATGATTACAGAAGTTACATTTTAGGTGAACTATTACTTTTCTATCAAGTTGCATAGCATGGGTGGGAATCATGGTCATACCTTGGAAATGTTAAAACCTACCTTAGTAAAATATTTTCACTCGTTAAGCTCACCCTCAGGATTCAGGAAAGTAGAGCTGGGTTTTGACACAAATTTCACAATTCGATTCGATTCTCATTCACAAGCTTGTGATTCGATTCCCAATTTGATTTGATTCGATACAATATTGATTATTTTGGATGTATATCTGATACACATGCAAAGTTTTCTCAAGGAAAAAAAAAACTCTTAACTAATACTGTAAAATATACATGAGAGAGTCACGTTTCAAAAGCGTCCCAGAAGCGGCTCTCCGCGCCGCTTCGCTAAAGATAGGCGCCTAGTCTATTTTTGACGGACGCCGCGTCCAAACCGCACAGCAAATGCAAAATAAAAGTCAAAAAATCATGTCAATTTCAAAATAAACACCCTGTGCAGACTCCCGATCGTATTTCACGGTCACATATCTTTGGCAGGAGGCCAGAAATGGACGACGACGAGTGGTTCATCCTCGAAATACAAAAACACATGGTGTTATATCTTATATGACATCACAAATCTTTTTTACAAGGACAATATGAGCAACCAAACATCATCTGACAGGCAAATCACGTGGTCTCGCGAATCCTACCGCTGTGCTTCTGATCCGCTTCTGGTGTGAGTTGGCACCGCGTGAAGGACGTAACAAAACCTCTTCGGAGCCGTAACATGCCGCAGATGTGTGCAGTGTACATAAGGGGTGAGGCGGTGGCGCCCCGTGCTACAGTGATCATGCCACAAAACAGCGCCAAAACGGCATTTATTGTTTAAATACTGCAATACAATGGACAGATTTTGAAATCTGAGACTTTTCTTCATATTAAAAGTACCTAGTCTATTTTTGACGGACGCCGCGTCCAAACCGCACAGCAAATGCAAAATAAAAGTCAAAAAATCATGTCAATTTCAAAATAAACACCCTGTGCAGACTCCCGATCGTATTTCACGGTCACATATCTTTGGCAGGAGGCCAGAAATGGACGACGACGAGTGGTTCATCCTCGAAATACAAAAACACATGGTGTTATATCTTATATGACATCACAAATCTTTTTTACAAGGACAATATGAGCAACCAAACATCATCTGACAGGCAAATCACGTGGTCTCGCGAATCCTACCGCTGTGCTTCTGATCCGCTTCTGGTGTGAGTTGGCACCGCGTGAAGGACGTAACAAAACCTCTTCGGAGCCGTAACATGCCGCAGATGTGTGCAGTGTAAATAAGGGGTGAGGCGGTGGCGCGCCGCGCTACAGTGATCATGCCACAACAGCGCCAAAACGGCATTTATTGTTTAAATACTGCAATACAATGGACAGATTTTGAAATCTGAGACTTTGCTTCATATTAAAAGTACCGAAGCACAATGCTTATTGCGATATATTGGATGGGAGGTGCCCTTCAATGTTCCGTCCATTAACTGAAAACAGGCTAGAATAATCGATTCTTGGGATTTAAGAATCAATATCGTTTCGTAAAACTGAGAATCAATTATAACCGAGATTTCGATATTTTTTACCCAGCCCTACTGGAAAGACATCTTTAATCTAACTGAATAATATCTCACCTTTTTGGTGGTTCTTGCCTTTTTTTGTATAAACCAGGGGTAGGCAAGTTCGGTCCTAGAGAGCCGCAGTCCTGCAGAGTTCAGCTCCAACCCTGAAAAAAAAAACTCATCTGCCTATAGCCGTAGTAATCCTGAAGACATTGATTAGCTTGTTCAGGTGTGTTTGATTAGGGTTGGAGCTGAACTCTGCAGGACTGCGGCTCTCTAGGACCGAACTTGCCTACCCCTGGTATAAACTAATATCGTGGTGGGTGCTCTCGGTGCCTTTACTCAATTTCATTTTCAGCAAATGCGCATGCAAATGTATATTTAATATTATGTTATACTTTTGTTTAAAATTAGTTGTCTTGTGAAACACCTGAGGGTATCCATCCAGTACCTTGGTATGAAAACCACTGTATACAAGTTAAGCTCTCTCAATAGCATATGTGCCTTTACAGTGGAATTTTATGGAGCCAGTGTTATATGTTTGCCCCATAGATTTCCATTGTAAGTGCATTTTTATCAACACATTTTGTTTTTGCAGACTGAGGGATGAGTCAGTTACTTTCTGTGGTAATCAACAACATGCCACAGATGCTGTTGATAGAGCATAACTTGTATTTAGCCCTGAACATCCCTTAAAACCCAGCCTGTTACACAACTGGTGCTATTTATTATTTACTGGTGAAAGAATGTTTGAAAATGTATGCAGCATCTAATTTCCATATGTTTTCGTTTTACAGTCAGTCTTAATCATAATGGTTACTGGGGACAATACCTTGGAGCAAGGACACAGTTTTTAGTTCACCCATGTTCTTCTTTTTTTTTTCCACGGATAGCATAAGTGTTTTGCAGGAATATGTGTGTAACACACAGATTATCCACCCACAGAGCTGTGTTTATGTTGTTGATTTTTTGCCAGATTTGTATGGTGATGTATGCCATGCCATGCCACCTGGCCTCAAGCTGAACAAGTGGGCTGTAATCACCTCTGTTACACAACTGGTGCTATTTATTATTTACTGGTGAAAGAATGTTTGAAAATGTATGCAGCATCTAATTTCCATATGTTTTCGTTTTACAGTCAGTCTTAATCATAATGGTTACTGGGGACAATACCTTGGAGCAAGGACACAGTTTTTAGTTCACCCATGTTCTTCTTTTTTTTTTCCACGGATAGCATAAGTGTTTTGCAGGAATATGTGTGTAACACACAGATTATCCACCCACAGAGCTGTGTTTATGTTGTTGATTTTTTGCCAGATTTGTATGGTGATGTATGCCATGCCACCTGGCCTCAAGCTGAACAAGTGGGCTGTAATCACCGCAGCCAGTGGTGCTGCATAGAAAACTCAAACAAACTGTGTCTAATGGTGGACTAATCGCATCTATTCTTACTCCATATGCTTTTTCAGAACTGAAGCTTATTTATTTCCACCTACTCACTACACATGCATATATGATGCCCATATGTACACACAGTTCACTGCTATATACCGTATTGGCCCGAATATAAGACGACCCCCCTTTTTCCAGATGTACCTGTTGAAAAAAGGCTTTTTAATAACCAAATCTTGTTTTTTCTCAGTAAAACACATTTTGTCTTCAATTATTTTCATATTGCATATTTTTCCTACCATTTTTTTTACCATTAAAAAAAAACAGGTAGCCCATCTGAATTAGGACATTTAGGCTATCCATCTAATAGTAGCCTACCAAAATCTTATTAACAGTATAAGTTAAATCTTACTGTAGGCTAGTCTTCAAATCTGAGTACTGTCTTACATTTAAAAACACAAAGGGAGTTTGGTCCCATCAGGCTAACGTGTGTTTCACACATACTCCGTCTGTAATTGAGTTTAAACGTGAATACATCTATGAAAGATTGTTAACTGTACTGTTAAAAGAGGATCACAATGCTGAAAAAGCACTTTCAGTATAGGCTAACTACGTTTGGATTTGAAATCAAAATAATGGATAAATGTTGTGTTTGTGGTATACAGCCGCGGATCAGGAGCGAACTGCAAACGCGACGTGTGAAAGCACAACGAGTCCATGCTGCTTCTGCACCGCACACGCACTGCACACGGAGTATGTGTGAAACAGGCGAGACAGTCACGCAGCTGGAAGGTTTTCTTATTCTTTTGTTTTACTCGCGATCTTTACAACACGCATTACATTACGTATTTCATGGCACACTGGTTTTATGCGTATTTGGCGCCACCTAGTGTTGTGGATGTATTATTGACATGTCAAAGTCTAGACCCTGAATATAAGACGACCGCGTTTTTTCAGATGTATTTCCAAGAAAAAAACGTTGTCTTATATTCGGGTCAGTACGGTAAGTTAATGTATACACATTGTACTGTATCTATGGGACAACTAGATTATTTCAGCATTTTTAGCTTGTATGTTTGTTACAAATAGCGCAGGTCATTGGGATACTGGCAGATATCATGTACAAGGTGAGCCTGTCTTCATTGAAACAGCACAAATGACACATCATGATCGTGTCCTTTTTCGTTTTGGTGTCTTAAAATGGGGAATATTCCACATATGTATCGGCAGATGGAGTTCTGAAGAAAAAAAAAAACTTTGGGCATCCTAAAGAAAATTCTGTTAGAAGTGAATTATGTGTGCCACTTAAAAATAACAAGACATAATTAATTATTAATTTGTTATCAAATGCATTTAATTTTTAACATGGCACACTGGTTTTATGCGTATTTGGCGCCACCTAGTGTTGTGGGTGTATTATTGACATGTCAACGTCTAGACCCTGAATATAAGACGACCGCGTTTTTTCAGATGTATTTCCAAGAAAAAAACATTGTCTTATATTCGGGTCAATACGGTAAGTTAATGTATACACATTGTACTGTATCTATGGGACAACTAGATTATTTCAGCATTTTTAGCTTGTATGTTTGTTACAAATAGCGCAGGTCATTGGGATACTGGCAGATATCATGTACAAGGTGAGCCTGTCTTCATTGAAACAGCACAAAAAACAAATGACATCATGATCGTGTCCTTTTTCATTTTGGTGTCTTAAAATGGGGAATATTCCACATATGTATCGGCAGATGGAGTTCTGAAGAAAAAAAAAACTGGGCATCCTAAATAAAATTCTGTTAGAAGTGAATTATGTGTGCCACTTAAAAATAACAAGACATAATTAATTATTAATTTGTTATCAAATGCATTTAATTTTTAATTACATTAAAAATGTAAATTAAACATTGTTTTTACATTTACTAATAAATAGACATAAAAATAGTATAGTTCCTTCTTTAAAAATGTACTTTTAATTGGTTTAGACAATGATTGCTGCTATATAATAAGAGTAATGTGTAGATGTATGGTGTACTTGAGAATGTTGTCTTGATTTTTACAGATGTGAATTTGAGCTTCTCGACAGTCCAGCTGTACTTAGCGATTTCATGTGACTATTGAGTGTCAGCTGTACAGGGAGAAGAGATGATCTGTAAGGGAATGACTGTTTTGCCCATGTCCGCTGTCAAAATGTGATGCCTTTCCCGGATACAACATTGGACTGGCTTTGTTGTGCATCCGGCTGAATCTTGTCTCAGCAACCATCTTGAGCCCTAGTCTGTTAGGTCAAGAGATAATCAGACGGGCTATGGGAAGAAAATAGGATTCAGGTATGAAAATGTTTCAGTAGTGTTGCTGCAGTGCTGAGCCAAGTCTGTTGTGACAGCAAAGGTCAGTGGTGACAAAAGCTGTGTTCTGACCTCTGGCCCTCTGTCCTCTTGCCATATTGGCTGTTATTCTTACTTTGTCATAACTCATTGAACACAGTTATTGATTGTGAAAGGAAAACCTTTTTTTTTTTTAAACCAACTCTTCTTTAATCAACGTGTCAAAGGTGATTCACACTACTGAATCTGTCCACGCTGGGCATCACTCTGCAATCTTGGATGGCTCGCAGATTGCCATAAATACAGCAGGATTATGCCGACATGCTGAGCAAACCCACTCTCAAAGCAGAACAAATATTGGATACACTCATACCCGGGGACACCGGCGGCTCTTAAATCAGCGAAAGATGCCATCTCTTCATTGCGAAGCAGCAGCCTTCTCTCCCCGGCAGCACGGCTTGATTTGTGATACTGCCGCAACTATCGGCCCGGCTTTGTGTTAGATTTGTGCGGGAAGCGACACTATCTCTCCCCGCCGTCTGATTTGTGCTGGAACAGCGCTGTAATTCGCTTATACCCCCGTATCACTCTCAGGGCTTGAAGGGCTTGATGGCAGGATCATTTTGTATTTCAAGCCTCACAGCGCCGTCATTAGCTAGATGTGCGCAGTGATGCTACGTTATGAAATGTGTTCATTTTGCAAGGATGAGTTTAGATTGATGTTAAGGCTGCGGCTTCATTCGCACGTCTGACCTGCCCGTGGGTAGAGGAGATTTGAATGCAAATGTATATTTCTCATCCCACTCAGTCTGTCGATCTGGCCGACGGCCTGAAAGTTCTTCTTTCCTTCATAGGACTGAATTGGCACCACAATGCCATCTATTGGTGACTTTAGTTCATGCATTTGTTTTAATGTGAATGCCTAAGGTACTGGAGAGATTCGTTTAACACTACTGTTGTTGTTTTTGCCTTCAAGCATAGCTCAGAGTAAAGTCAAATGTTTTTATTCTTGGCATATTGCTAATCTTATTCCACAGATTTTAGGCAGGACTTTGATAGCGTGTTATTAAAGTGATAACTATTTTATTTCAAGGCTTTGCTCAACACACAGAATAAACTGCGGACGCTAGTTCCCAACTTCACCTTCAATCTTGGATTCTCTGGGAAGTTCTACTATGCAGGTACTTTTTTCAGTTTTCTTGTTGTCACGGCAGGAGAAATCTGATTTTTTTCTTGTTTAAATCTGATTTGTTAAACCAACAAAAAAGTAATTAATGGCCAGATCTATTTTTGTTGTTGTTGTTCAGAATGAAGTCACTTTTGCTAGCATGTCTACAGTAGTTACAATGCAAGATTTGGCATCAGTAAGACTTTTATTTTTGAAAGAAACATGCTCATGCTCACCAAGGCTGCCTTTATTTGATCAAAAATACAGTAAAACAGTAATATTGTGAAATTATTACAATTTAAAATATATATTTTTTTTTTTAATAAAATTTTTTCTTAAAATGTAATTTTTATTATGTGAATGACAGCTGAATTTTCAACAGCCGTTACTCCAGTCTTCAGTGTCACATGATCCTTCTGAAATAATTCTAATATTCTGATTTGGTGCTCAAGAATCATTTTATTAATATCAATGTTGAAAATGGTTGCACTGCTTAATATTTTTGTAGCAAGTGTGGTCCATTTTTGTTCAGGATTCTTTGATGAATAGAAAGTTCAAAAGAACAGCATTTATTTTAAATATATGTAAATGTTTGTTACATTTAATGGTATTTACTGTCATTTTTCATCAACTTAATGCATCATTAAAGCATTAATTTTCTTTTTTTTAAAAAGAAAAGAAATCTTGCTGCCCCTAAACTTCTAAACAGTAGAGTAGGTGAACAGGGTAAATATGAGGGAAATTTTAACAATGAATGTGTCACTATTATTTTCCATAAGGGAAGTATCTAGTGTTAACACATTAACTACATAAGAGCAGGAGAGATGCCAAAGAAACGTAAAATCTCATCTTATTGTACAGAATGAGACTAAATAACAAAAATCAATCAGATTTCAAATCTTTTTTTCCTGTTCAATTTATAAAAACAACTAAAAAAAAGCAAAGATTTTTCTTAAGCTCTTTTAGGCCCAAATGTGTTTACTATTAAACTTCAGCAGTACGTATATGTGTTTTTGCAGGTACAGAGGAGGAGGATGAAGGCGACGACATGCTGTTGCAGCACCGGCATGAGTTTTGGTGGTTTCCACACATGTGGAGTCACATGCAGCCGCACCTTTTCCACAATGTCAGTGTGCTGGCGGAGCAGATGAGACTCAACATGCAGTTTGCACAGGTTTGTTGGTAAAATGATACACCTTAAAGCTGAACTGTTTAATTCCTGTGCCACTAATAGCCCCAAACAGAATTGCAAACATAATATTACCAAACCCTCCACACGTCTAGCATTGTTTGGACATACAGGTGATCCCGCCCCTCCATTGGCACTCCATTAGTTGAATGTCTTTACACTCTTCAACCAGCCTACAAAAGACTTGTGTATACTTTACTTTAAATACTAAACTTGGATAAGCAAATGCACTTTAACACAAAAAAAAATTTGTTTTCCATATTAGTTTTTCCCTCCATTTGTTGTGTTGCGACAGGGGAGCTCGCTTTGTTCCTTCATCATTGTGTTACTATTAACAGCCATTATTGCTGCTGTCGCAAAGGTGCGAGTATCGATTCTCTGCCCGCCAGCTTTATCTCATGTTAGTATTTCATTATAGATTTGTATTAGCACTTTTTCATTGGATCGGTAAGATTCTCTTTGACCTTGACTTGGAGTGCATCCGCCGAGGAGATTGTGAATTTGGCCTGTTGAAACGAGCCCACCCTGGTGTAATGATGGTCATTGGAGTGGTATATGGACCGCCGGCAGACAGATAGTGAGAGGGAGTGCGCCGTGAATACTAACCGGCCCTTTCCTCCTCTCGCTAATCCTTCCGTCACATCCTGTCTTTAGAGCAGACACTGACATATGCCTTCTCCTGCACTCTGCTCAATGGAGAAGACACAGCTCCTTCATCAAGGTTAAATGAGCCTGCAAAGGGCCGTCCTTAACTCGGGGCTCACAGTTTGTGCTCTCACACACACACACACACGAGCGTGAAGGAACACGCACGTGGAGCTCTTAAAGTGGCACCTTAGACTGAAAGTAAAGCCCTTTGCTCATCTTAAGAATGTGTTTGTCTACCACCCTCCTGTGGTGTTAGAAATAACTATGCCTCTTGACACGGAGTTAGATTTTTCTTCTGCAGAGAAGCATAATCAAAAGCTTCTCTCTCGCACATGCTCTGATGACATGTCTTGTTAACGGCATCTCTAATGCGTCTCGTATCGACTTTTCTCCTCTGTTCTACTTCCGTTCGCCCCATACGTCTTGGCAGTGCAATTGCGAGTGAATTTCAAGTGGCGGGTAGCTTTGTGATTGACCTTCAGGAGCGTTTGTTTGTCTCTTGTCATTACAGGAGCATGGTATTCCCACAGACATGGGGTACGCTGTGGCCCCCCACCATTCAGGGGTGTATCCTGTACACAGCCAGCTGTACGAGGCCTGGAAGAGTGTATGGGGGATCACCGTGACCAGCACAGAAGAATATCCACATCTGAGACCGGCACGCCATCGCAGGGGCTTCATACATCGTGGCATAAAGGTGAAACATTACCACTTCACTGTAAATCTTGATGATCTTATACAAAAAACATGAGGATAGAAACAGTGAAAATGATCTCTTATGTACAATTTGTTCAGTATTCATTAACAACATAGTTTGTTGACATCTTGTTTTTTTCACATTAAATTCCTTTTTATAAAATAAGGGCAGTCAAGAGATTAAAATTTTAATTCATTTAATGTTTTAATTGTTACTGCATTACTGAAGTTCCTTTTTTTTTTAAAACATGAAAAAGTGTAAATGTGAAAGTGCATATGTTGTGGTTTAAAATGGCATCTATTATATTTGCATTAATTTTATTATTATTTGAATTTTAAAATAACCATTTTTCTATTTTAATAAAAAAAATTTTATTATCCTGTGATGGCAACGCTCATTTTGTGTCCAATGATCCTTAAGAAATCATTCTAATATGCTGATTTGGTGATCAAGGAACATTTCTTATTATCAGTTGTGCTGCTTAATATTTTTGTGGAAACCATGATACTTTTTTAGGATTCTTAAATATAAGATTTACAAGAACAGCATTTATTTGAAATAAAAATCCTTTGTAATGTTAAAAATTGTCTTTACTGTCACTTTACTTTTGATCAATTTAATGCATACTTGCAGAATTAAAATATTAATGTGTTTAAAAAATAAAGACATCTTGCTGATCCCAAACTTTGAGCAGTAACGTGTCTGTGATTCGTTTTTTTCGCATTGCGTTTAGTGTGAAAGGGCTTTTATTAATAAAACACAAGCAGAACGATTTAATCTGTAAATCTTGCATTATTCAATTCAGTGCAACAGTGTATCCAACAAAGATTATAGAAATTAATTTTGCTTGTGTATGAATTAGACCCAGTGTTTTCAAATCCAAGAACAATAGTGCAAAATCATGTTATTGTAGTCTGAGCTAAAAATTGCGCCCACCATGATCAGATTAAATGACTAATGACAGTTTCATTCCTTCTAATACATTTGTCTTGAAGTACGCCTGTGTAGTGCCTGAAGCAGAGTTGAATGCTGTACAGGTCTCTCACCTTCTTCTGTCTGCAGGTGTTGCCCAGGCAGACATGTGGCCTTTTTACTCACACCATCTTCTATAATGAGTACCCTGGAGGATCTCGGGAGCTGGACAAGAGCATACGTGGAGGAGAACTCTTCCTCACTGTCCTCCTAAACCCTGTGAGTTGCGTTTGTGCTGTTTTCCCCTCTGTGTTTGTGCTTGTGTGTGTGTTTAGTGAATGGCAGCGAGTATATTTTTCTTTGTGCGTGTTTGTTTATCTTTTCCAAAGCCTCAAGCGGTGACAGAGTCCTGCCCTTGCACTCTATGCTTTTGTTTGTGTTTGGCCCTATCGCCTCAAGTGTTTGCTAGTGCGGCAGCTGGAAAAATAAACTAAATTATGATCTTCAAAATGAAAACAGTAGATGTTTCCGAAGCTTTATTTAAAAAGCGACTAAATTAAGTTGTGTGTAAATAACACTGTCCCCACCCTCAGATCAGCATATTCATGACTCACCTGTCTAACTACGGAAACGATCGGCTCGGCCTATACACCTTTGAGTCTCTGGTGAAGTTCGTGCAGTGCTGGACCAACCTACGGCTACAGACTCTACCTCCTATGGAACTAGCCGAGAAATACTTCCAGATATTTCCAGAGGAGATGGACCCCCTATGGCAGGTATAATAAAGGCACAAAAACAATAAATACAAAAATCTTTGGGATTGTAATCACAATTATAATTATAATAATTGTATTAATACATATTTATTTCTGCATCTATTTGCACATATATATGACCTCATAATAATTAATAAAATCCTGATATTCATAGTTTTTGAAGACGTTTGTGACTGTTTCTGGAGATGTTTGTGCACTAATATGTATTACAATTAAGATCTATTAATTACAATGATTGGTGCTTGAATGCAAAAGGAAAATCATTTAAGGAGTCTCTAAAAAATTTTTTGTAAAATGATAAAATAGTGTTCATTTATATTATAATAATTAAAACTCTAATAATGAATGGATGGAAAAGTTATGAAAATTCATTAATCAAATAAAATGTGAAATGCAAAAATGTAGGAATGTTTTCTTCATATTTTTATCCATTTAGAATCCTTGTCATGACAAAAGACACAAAGACATCTGGTCCAAAGAAAAGACCTGTGATAGGCTGCCCAAGTTTTTGGTTATTGGCCCACAGAAAACAGGTGAGTCCTGGTATTTCCAAACTCAAACCTTAAATCTTACTTTGGGTAACCAAATAAATAAATTGTCCAAAATACAACCTTAGAGACTGTGTTTGATGTTGTTTATTTCTGACCACAGGTACCTCAGCTTTGCACTCCTTCCTGACCCTTCACCCCGCCATCACCAGCAACTTCCCCAGCCCAGTCACCTTTGAAGAGATCCAGTTCTTTAACGGGCCGAATTACCACAACGGCATTGACTGGTAATATACACAGCACATCTTTTTCACTCCCAGCCAGTGTAGCAGAGACAAATCATTAGTCATAATAAGTTTATCCCCCCTCCATTTTATTATATCTGTAATACTGTCTAGGTTTCATATTGAAATTTTAATAGATCCATTACTTAGGTACAGGATAAGCCCTCTGCTTAAAAATGAATTTTAACAGTGAGATGACATTAAAGTGTCCTGTAATGGAAGACTAAAAATCATTTATTGTAACCTCTTGTAGCATATTTGTTGTTATTGCACATCTTAATCTCTTGCAGGTACATGGACTTCTTTCCCTTCCCCTCGAACGTCAGCACAGACTTCATGTTTGAGAAAAGTGCCAACTACTTTGATACAGAGATGGTTCCAAAGAGGGCTGCTGCCTTACTGCCCAGAGCCAAGATCATAGCATTGCTTATCAACCCAGTCGACAGAGCCTACTCTTGGTATCAGGTACTCTACAACAGCTTTCATTCATCTCATTCCCCCTCTCTCTTTCTCTCATATTGTGTGGTCTTTTTTTTTATGTAACAGTCCAGCAGTAGTGATCATTTAAAGGTCCTGGTAGCAGCTTTTTTTAATGGAGTTTTGTGTGGTTTTTATGTCTCGTCAGCATCAGCGAGCACACCAGGACGCTGCTGCCATTAACCACACCTTCCACGATGTTGTAACAGCAGGTCCGTCTGCATCTAAAGAGCTGTTGACCCTTCAGAGCCACAGCCTTAAGCCTGGGACTTACGCTACACATCTCGAGCGCTGGCTTGTGCACTACCCGGCCAGACAGGTACTACAGTTATCTGTGTATGATTGCCTTTTCTTGCTTTTGATGTGTTTAATAACTATCAGGGCAAACGCATTTGAAATCTGTAGGTTTGAATGTAGTTCTAAGTTCTAAATTTTCTACTAAAGGCCAATTCACACCGCACTGACAAACGCCAACAGACACGTTGGCCGCTGGATTTAGAATTTTATGAAAAATAACTGTCATGTTCACACTGCCCCAACAGACTGCAAGTCGGGGAGAGTTAACTAGGGAGGAAAATTGATGATCTTGTAACAACAATCAAAATTATACTGTTATATTATAATGTATTATAATATTATATTGTCAAATAAATTTCCATTGTGAAATTGCCCAAGCGCTGTAGCGATCGATCTGATCGTATTCCCCCTGGCGTTGCGGTTGGTATACTCGGACACACCCAACGCATAAAGCTCTGGCCTCTCCTCCCAAAGATCCAAAAACTGTTCCTCTTTCTGGTTTGTCCAGAAACCTGCCATTTTTAAAGTTATTTTCCTAAGCGCGGCCAGCACCTACTTGCAGTCTTGCCTCATTGTCATGGCAACGGTTCGTGGCTAGGTCAGATTGCGTCAGAGTTTGTTGTCGTTTGTTGGAAAATCATATCACACTGCTCAGACATTCCACGACCCAACAAACGCCGATTAAACATGTTCAGTCGGGTTAAAACCAACTCCGACCAACGCCAACAAATGCCGACAGACTAGTCTGTTGGCGTTTGTCGGTGCGGTGTGAATTGGCCATAAGCTTTGCATTGCAGAGGAACATTTCAATATTATTAAAATATTTAAAAGTATTTAATTATTTTTATTTCAAAAATAAATATTTACGTTTTAATTTATTTTTATGTGCTTTTGTCATTTTCACTTTAAATTCAACAAATGCTTTTCTCAAAATATCTCTTCAAAATTTGCATTGCTATTTGTTTTCTGAACTCTCTTCTCTCTTTTCCACTGTAGCTCCATATTGTAGACGGCGCCCTGCTTCGATCTAACCCGGCCCTGGTGATGGATGGCATCCAGCGGTTCCTGGGGGTCACACCCATCTTCAACTACACCCAGGCTCTCGTGTGAGTCCTTCACCTCACTCTGTTAATGAACACTTGTGAATAAACTGGACATTTTTCTTATATACATGTGTTTGTGTGTTATGTGTGTATTGCAGCTTTGATGAGGGTAAAGGATTCTGGTGTCAGAGGTTGGAAGGTGGGCGTCCCAAGTGTCTGGGGAAGAGTAAAGGCAGAAAATATCCAGAAATGGCCCCTGAGGTAGATGATAGTTTCATCTCTTCTCCCTCATAAAACTTTCTCTCTCGTTCTGAACGATGCCAGTGGCAAGGACACGCTGTTATAGACTGGTGACTCACCGGCAGTGAGAAGTGATGGGCTCAACCTCACACAGATCAGCTAGTCATGTCATATGTTTTGTTGCAAACCGAATGAAACAACACATAGGGCAAGCCTTGACGTTTACAGTTTAAGTTTTCTGAAAACAGTTTAACTGTTCGCTGTGTCTGGTGCAAAAAAGAAAGCAGTGGAATGCAAAAACTCATGCTGTCTGAGTGGCATCTAGATCATATACACATCAGGCTTTTTGTCATGTTTTTTTTTATTGTTTGAAAGTTAAACATTATTTCACATTATTTCTTTGAAACAAACAGAATATGGCATAGTGAAAAATATAAATATACAGGGTCAGTTACAATTATCAGCTGATTCAACTACCTAAATCTTTGATCATTTGATTATCATTAATAATTGTATTAACAATTGTACAACCATTTGTATTTTTATTATTAATAATAATAATAATGATAATAGTAACATTATCGTTATCATAATTTCTAATTTTGTAATTTAAAATTTGTACATTTAAATTACAAAATTAGTAATTTTATCAAATATAACATTTTAATATTTTGAAATAATAATTATACATAAGAATTAATAGAACTAATAATGGTGACACTTTATTTTAAGGTGTTCTTGTTACACGTTACATGTACTTACTATTATTATAACAATCAATTATGCATAATTACATGCAAGTAACCCTAATCCTAACCGTAACTATATAGTAAGTACATGTAGTTAATTAATATTACTCAGTATTTAAATGTATAATTACTGTAAAAAGGACACCTTAAAATAGTGTAACCCTAATCATTTATAATTGTAAAATGTATTATTGTTATTATTAAGAATAATACAATTATCATCATGATTATCCAATAATCTGTAATGTTTAAATATTTAATAATAATAGTTATTATAGAATTAATAACAGAATTTATACTTTTATAGTAGATTCTAATAATTTAGTACTATTACTACAGCTAATAGTAATAAAATTAATAATCCAATAATTTATAATTGCATTAGAAATATTTAATTATTAATAAAAATTACAATGATAATCATTTAATTTTGAATGTTGTTTTTTTATAGAAAGATTAATAGAATGAATAATAATGTATATTGTATAAAACAAAAACTAGTGGGTAAAGCGAAGGCACTCTCAGATGTTGTATATTTGAACATAATCATGGCTATAGGCACACAGCAGTTAAGAGTTGAAGGCCTCCTTAAACAGCTCTGTTTGTGTCTTTCCCAGACACGTGCCTTCCTGACGGAGTACTACAGGGAGCATAACCTGGAACTGTTACGGCTGCTGAATCGGCTGGGTCAGGCATTACCCACCTGGCTCAGAGAAGAGCTCCAGAGCGCCAGCTGGAGCTGAGACAACGTCACTTGGGCCTCCAGTATCAGAACGCCTAAAAAATTGTGTCCGCTCACTACAGAGGTACCAAAACCACTCGGTTCAAAACTATAGTAGCAGATGAAATGACTGACGGCTTTGAGTGGACTGCAAACTTCAGCCTCTCTCTGCTGCCAAGGTGCTCACTGTCTGAGATGCTGAAGACGAGGGAATGCTGGGAAATGTAGTCCCTCCTTTTATCTATGACAGACCTGCCTGTCAGGACCAGAACGCACTACCAGTGTGGACAAGCATGAATTTATTGGTGACTTAAGTGTGTTAATACACACTAGTACTCGTACAAAAACATACACAGTCTAGCCTTGATCATCTCGTCTGAGGAATGATTGTAAAACATTGTACATTTAAAAGCGTTGTATATTTTGGGTCCGGGTGGGTGGGATTGTGACAGCTGAACCTGACAGCATTTGTGTACAGCCAGAGCTCTGTTTGAATAGGTCGCCTAGAGGACGTCAGATCCGCAGCCCTTGTCTTCTCCACACGCACAAACGCACAAAGCTGGATCAGAAACCAAACGGTAAGAAAGTATATGCAATCGAGGGAGCATCTGTTCAATGTCTCGTCCAGTGGAAAGCTTTTATTTCAAGTGTCTTATCAGGTGTATCCCGTATTTATCCTATACATGCACTTTCCTCTACACTACACGCACTGAAGTGTGGAAGTTACTGTAGAAGCTGTGGCAGATGTGTTGTATGTCAGGAGCTGTGAAAGCGGGAGAGGAGAAGGGCTGTGCTGTCATTTGTGGTCTGTCCTACACAAGGAGGAGCTGCTGTCTTGTCTTTTTCTTTTTTCGTAAAAAGTTTATTTTAAAACCTCCCAACGCTGTATTATCTCTAATAAACACTTAGAGAGGTTGGATATGTTTGTGTGAATCATTTGGTCTGGAATTGAGCCTTTTGAGAAAAGAGAAGAAGGTATTATGGGTTTAAAAAGTAGAGGTGAAAATCTTTTTGGCACCTCATTTGATTCAGTTCAGGGAGTCCCTGCCTGCTTCCTGATTATTTTTAGCTCAAGGAAAATTTGATACCAGTGTTTTAAGTGTTAGTTTTTAATTGCAGATGTTATTAGACATACACTATAAAGGTCAGATTTTTGAAAGAAGCTATTTTATGCTCACAAAGGCTGAGTTTATTTGATCAAATAAAGTAAAACAATATTCTGAAATACTGCAATTAAAAATAACAGTTTTATTATATTCTCAAATGTAATTTATTCCTGTTATGGAAAACCTTTGTCAGCAGCCATTACTTAATGGGTTAGTTCACCCAAAAATGAAAATTAGGCTGCCTTTTACTCACCCCAGAGCCATCCTAGGTGTATAGGACTTTCTTCTTTCAGACGAATCCAGTCGGAGTTAGATTAAAAATGGTCTTTGCTGTTTCATGGCACTCAGCGGGTGTTGCATGCATCAGTCCAAAAGAAGTTAAATAAAAAGTGCCCATCCATTAAAAAAAAGTCTCTCACATGGATTCGGGGGGTGAACAAAGGCCTCCTGTAGCGAATCGATGCCTTTTTGTAAGAAAAATATCCACAAATCAAAGACCATTTTTAATATAACTCCGACTGGATTCGTCTGAAAGAAGAAAGTCATATACACCTAGGATGACTCTAGGGTGAGTAAAACACAGCCTAATTTTCATTTTTGGGTGAACTAACCCTTTAAGTCTTCAGTGTCATATGATCTTTCAGAAATCATTCTAATATGCTGATTCAAGAAACATGATGCCTTTTTTTCAGGATTATTTGATGAATAGAAAAGTAAAAGAAAAAAACAGCATTTACTTGAAATGGAAATCTATGACCAAATAAAATCTTACCGGCCCCAAACTGTTGGACAGTAGTGTAATGTATGTTCCTAAAATCAGTTTAGAGATTTTGGTCTTTCTTCATTCAAGCAGAGGAGCTACACTACAAAATATAGTAGTTGACATTTGAAGTGGGTCAAAAAATTCATCAAAGTTGTCCTAAGACAAAAAAGGGTATTGTTTTGGTTTTAGGACAACAAAAGGTTTTGATCCACTTCTAACGTTGACTACTGTAGAACACACAAAGGGAACTTACAAAGTGAACACAGTTCTGTCTAGGGAAGCACTTATTAATATTTTTATATTTGCTGCCTAAAAGCACAAGAAAAATGTGTGTAACAGTCATATTGTGTCTAACAGTGAATACATTTTAAGTAGCTCAGTCTTCATTTCAGTGACTTCAAGCAAACCACATTTTGTCTAACCATAATCACACTACTGCTTAATGAGCTTCCTGTGGAAGAGTTGTTAAGAGAAGACGTGTCTGTAAAAAGAGACATGTGAATGAGAAGATGATTTCCCTTTCAAAATGCACTGTTCGTAATAATTTCTCTAAATACTCCAACACCCTGCATGAAAACCTGAAATGCACCGGTCATTAATGTATGTGTAAATAACCACATTCAGTTTCATTTTTTAATGCAACAAGTTGTTATACGACTGGCCTTTTCGATGTCTCCAAGTAATGTTCTAGTTGTCATGCCTTTTCTCTCCACATAGTGGAGCTATAGGCTTTGAGTGATTTTGATGGTAGCCTAATTCTCTCATCTCACATAATGCATGCATACACACACTGTACACCTGGAACATTTCCATTTATCCGTTTATTAATAACACATGAGCTTTAATGCTTAATGGGCTGCTCAGTGGGTGTCTGGCCACAAATGGGTTTACACCTCTATTGAGTGTGTTTGTGTATTACTCATGTATATTTAGTTGTAATAGAGGAAAAGAGCCATTGCTGTTCTAAATGACTTACTAAACAGGCTTTGTCACTTTTCAGAAAGTTCAGTGTAGTATGTTGTCACGTTGTGCTTTCAGTAGTTTAAAGTAATTTAAATTCTGTAATCATTTAATCACTTTGTTCCTAACCCATATGATTTGCTTTCTTCTTTGGAACATAAAAGAAGAACAGTTTTTGTCAGAAACTGAAAAATTGTGTGAACAATCCCTGTAAGAAGCAAAACCAATTGCACTAAAGCCTTGATGACAATTAATTGCTTACTACACGCAGTAAACAGCCAAGGCTACTCATTTTGAGCTTTTTTTTCTTTTCTTTTTCCCCCTGGCTGCCTCCTCCATTTTCTCTCCCTGCTCTGAAATGGCTGTGAAATCTCCCACTTGGGCGAGATTGTCGTCTGTTTTGGCTTAATGTAGGAAATTGACTCATTTTGTGGCATTGATTTCCTCTCTGCTACATAGAGGAGATCGCTGGCAGAGCAAACCTGAGAGCGGTCGATAGCCCTTCAGAGGGCCGGATATGTGTGCCGCACCTCTCCTCTCATTGGAGAGAGAGAGAGAGAGATATCTCGTGTGTCATTGTTTGTTTCCCCCATTTTAATTCTCACAACCTTTGTCTGCATAACTACAGCAGTAATCTCCTATGATGGCCTTTCACTTTCATCTATAGGTGTTGCTGGTGTAGCTGTTGTGTTCGCAAATGTCACATGATTTATGTTGTCTGTCAGTGGCCGTCTGGCTTCAGTAGAATTCAGAGGCCACTAGTTCAATGCCATTAGCGTCTCCTTTGATTTACTGAACTGATAAGGTTCACAACTTGACACTTTTACTCCAAATATGAGCCCAGTCCAAGTATGTTAGTGTGTATTTGTGCGTACTTTATGGATGGATTGGAAGGGGGACACTTTTGAAAATGTCTTTAAAAAGAAAAAAGGGTGTTTAATCATGAGAAATCAAAATGTACTTGATCTTCTGGGGTGGAGAATGCTCTTATTATGACAGAGACATATTTTCTGTCCATACAGTGAAAGTAATGGTAACTAAGACTGTTAAACAGTTACCAACTTTTGTGTTCAGCAGAAGAATGAGTTTCATACAGGTTTGGACCAACATAAGGGTGAATAAATGACAGAATTTTTAGTTTAACTTGAACTGTCCATTTAATTGATGTGTATCTAATAAGGCTTTATTGACTGCATTCTCTTTGGGTTCAATAGATCTGTGCTTGTCCTTTCCATGCACACTTCCACAGTAAGCATCACTTAGCCTGTATACAGGAAAGTCGGCCTCCACAGCCTCTGTTCTGGGAACTCATTAGCACGTAAACACCTTTCTGTTATTCTGAGGTAATTAAAGGATCAATAAAACAACATTGTAAGGTTTGTCTCATCAACTCTGCTTCACCTGCACTGATGCTTGTTTTGGGTCAATATCACCCACGGTTTATTTCTGGTGGAAATTGTGTGTTGGGAGAGAGAGAGAGAGAGAGAGAGGAGGAATCTTTCCTTCCTATTATTAGTTGGGTGTAAAACACTTACTGACCAGGTGGGGTCAACACTGTATTTCCTTCATTTGTTCCCCCCCATGATTTGTATTTTTTATTATATTTCCATATTTCTACACAGTTACCCCATCAAGAAATACTCACATGCACCATCACAGTGAAACTTAATATGTTGTATACAAAGTAATGTTAAAAGTATATATCTGCTACAAACTGTGAAAACATTGTAACATTTATAAAATAAATTTTTTGTTATTTACCAATGTATAACATTTTAAACAAATGAATAATCCTGTTGGTTGGTGTGCTAGAGGAATGTAACACGGTCCTGTTAGAGGACAGCAGTGCTTACTCTCAGACAATTCAGCTCTGCTCACAAAATTACTCTGACATACAGAATGCCACCTTAGACTAACAAACGAGAAGAGCTACAGAACAAGTTTCATTTATCGTTTACTAGTTTTAAACAACAATTTTAAAAGCCAAATCTACTTTAGTGGGGAAAAGGACCTTCATGCTGCTAGATGGATTATAACAGCAAGCATGCTCTATTAATCCGGCTTGGTTCAAGTTGAACGTCAACATAAGGAAGTCAGCAAAAGGTTGGTCAACGGACAAGCAATTTGGTTGCAATTATAGATGCGCTGGTGCTTTGCTTCTGCTTGGCGCTAGGACTAATTCATACTACAGAAGAAAAGGGGCCGAGTTCCATCACATATTATTTTTGTGATGGTGGATGACCAAGGCTACAATGACATTGGGTACCATGGCTCGGAGATCCACACGTCCGTGTTGGACCAGCTGGCTGGCGAAGGGGTGAAGCTGGAAAACTACTATGTTCAGCCCATCTGTTCCCCCTTTACGCAGCCAGCTTATGACTGGACGGTAAGAGACCCACTATTGTTTTCCTAATGCCACTATTTTGTTAAAACACTGCATAAATCTTACTGTATAATACTTACAATTATGCATATACTACTATAAATGATCTTATCCTGTCTATTGCATATTCAATATTAGTATATTTTCTTAGTTGGAGTTAAACCCAGTGAATTTATTAGTATAGTCAGGAGTTCCATGAATCAAGACCTGGATGGCCACTGTCCTGCAAGGTTTAGCTCCAACCCTAATGTGAGCAAGGTTTTCAGAGTTACTAGAAAGTTACAGGTAGGTGGGTTTGATCAGGGCTTGAGCTAAACTCTGCAGGGCAGTGGCAGATTTGAGGAACCTTGGTATAGAATCTGTTTAAAATCACCATCTACCATCTATTGCTTCAGGTATCAGATTCACACTGGGCTTCAACATTCGATCATCTGTGCACGGCAGCCCCTCTGCTTGCCCCCCGACATACCAACGCTCCCCGAGAGGCTCCGGCAGGCTGGTTACAGCACTCACATGGTAGGGAAATGACACCTGGGTTTTTGCTGGCCCGAGTGTCTGCCAACGAGCCGTGGCTTTCAAAGCTTCCTTGGATCGCTTACGGGCAGTGGAGACCATTTTAGCTTCCAAAGCTGTGACGGTACAGAGGCCTGTGGGTTCGACCTGCATGATGGAGAACGGCCGGCCTGGGAGCTGAGTGGGAATTACTTAACAAGGCTTTTCACTGAGAGGTGAGAAACACCAACCATTTGTGAACCAAATACTGTGCCGTGTTGAGTCATGTAAGCTTTTGTGGTCATTTGGACTCTTACAGAGTGAAAGAAATCCTGAAAGGTCATGACCAGCGGACGCTCCTATTTCTATACGTGGACCTCCAGGCCGTGCACACACCATTACAAACTCCTGGGCATCTTCTCAGACACTACCAGACCCTTGGCAACAGACCTCGGCGCCACTATGCCGCAATGGTGAGCGGCGTAGACGAGTCAGTAGGGGAGATTGTCAGTGAGCTGCGGGAGCGAGGCTACTCTCTCGAGGATCTTCTCTTCAGACAATGGGGGCCAACCTCTCTCGGAGGGTTGTAA